>NC_134902.1:15903863-15921363 GCF_041734735.1 Babylonia areolata | reverse complement strand
ACCCCCCCACCCCCTCTAGCCTCTTACCTCATTCCCCACCCACATACTTTCTCCATCTTCCTTGACACGTTTGGGAGGCCACGTATTTAACTGATCGGCAGGCATCTTCAGTACTCACAAACACCACACCGCATCTTCCAGGTACTTTCTTAAGGAAGGACGGACAGGGAAGGAGGGGGAGAGAGACCTGTCTCACTTCAGCACACCTGTGTGGTGAGTAAGGACTGACTGGTTGGTAACAGAAAGAGAGAGGAGGGGTTTGTTGGGGGGGGGGGGGGGAGCTGTTGGTTTTGTTGGTTTTTTTGCTTTTTTTTTGTTTGGTTCGACAGTTTTTGGCTTCGACAGTTCACAGGTAGAAGTCGTGTGTGTGTGTGTGTGTGTGTGTGTGTGTGTGTGTGTGTGTGTGTGTGTGTGTGTGTGTGTGTGTGTGTGTGTGTGAATTTCCACTTTTTTGAATTAGACGGGTCAGTCAACTTCTTGTTCTTCTTGGTTTTTTTTTTTTCTTCTTGTTCTTTTTATGATGCTCCTCCTCCTCCTCCTCCTCTTCTTTTTCTTCCTTCTTCCTCTTTGCCTCTTCCTCTGCCTCCTTCTCCCCCTCTTCTTCTCATTCTTTTTCTTTTTCTTCTTCCTCCTCCTCCTCTTTCTTCTTCCTCCTTATCTTTCTCTTCTTCTTCTGCTTCTTCTTCTTTCTTCTTCTTCTTCTTCCTCCTCCTCTTCTTCTTTTCTGCGTTCGTGGGATGCTTGCAGTTTCAGTGCATAACTCGTTTTCAACGAGTTGCGAGTATTCGTTGCGTGTAAGAAATTTTAACCTGTCATTTCATTTGGGGCAGCTGTATTCGTATTCGGATGATGATACAGCCCTGTGTGTAAAGCTAGAGTGTTTCTTGAACAAGTGTCTAAACGTTGACATGGATTATAGGTCCTTTTGCCAAAAGGGGGTTAAGATATTTGCGGATCTAATGTAAATTTGATTCTGGAATGTGGTTTAAAAAAGATATATATATATATATATATATATATATATATATATTGTATTTTGTATTTGTATTTGTATTTCTTTTTATCACAGCAGATTTCTCTGTGTGAAATTCGGGCTGCTCTCCCGAGGGAGAGCGCGTCGCTATAATACAGCGCCACCCATTTTTTTTTTTTTTTTTGTATTTTTTCCTGCATGCAGTTTCATTTGTTTTCCCTATCTATATTGTTTCCCATATATATATATATATATATATATATATATATATATATATATATATATATATATATATATATATATATATATATACAGCTATTGCTGAACCAGCCAGGCACTGAACCAGGTGCAAACGATGTTAGAGTCCAGCCTGGGGGATGGAAAATCTGAAAAGAAAAAAGAAAAAAAAAAAAAGAAAAAAAAAAAGACCAACAAAAACACCATTTTGCTAAATTTCAACGCGCTTGTTCGGAACTGTGCCTTTCGTTACATTTTTGCGTTACGGTTTTTTTTTTTTTTTTTTTTGTTTTTGTTATGGTTGGTCCCATTACAACTCTTAGTTGTCGTTTTTTTTCTCCCTCGCTTTCTCTCTTTACTCCTTCTCTCTATTTCTCCCTCGCTCCCTCCCATCTTACTTTAGATTTGATTTGCTCATGTCGTCAAGACATGAGTCTTGCTGTGTGTAACTTGGACATACATATAATTATACATGTGAGGCATTGAAGAGGTTGCGAATGTTACGTCGTGAATTTTGTTGAACATTTGTGTTGGCTATTTTTGGTTGGTTTGTGTTTGTAGATTCATAGTGTGTCATGTTAAATCTTATTTATCTTTCTTTATTAATGTTACCCCCCTTCAGTTAGGGACTTTGGCCTTTATCTGAATAAAAAAAAATCGTCATCGTTATCGTTATCCCTCCCTCCCTCCCCCCTTTCTCTGTCTGTCTCTTCCTCTCCCTCTCTCTGTCTCTCTCTCTCTGTCTCTGTCTCTCTCTTTCTCTCTCTGTCTGTCTGTCTTCATGAGGGGCCATGGCCTTATTGAATAAACCATTCATATCCGTATCTCTTTCTCTCTCTCTCTCTCTCTGTCTCTTTCTCTCACTCTCTCTGTCTGTCTCTTTCTCTTTCTCTCCCTCTCTCTGTCTGTCTTTTAACTTTTCAAGCTTCTTCTTTTAAAATTTCTCCATGCTATTATTAGTGTTATTATTACTATTATTATTTCCCCCCCCCCCTTCTTCTTCATTATTACATTTCCCGATGGCTAATCGATTGTAAATCAAAGCTTTCTTTCTCTGCCTTTTTTCCCCCTTCTCCCCTGCCCCTCTTTCATGCTGTGCGTGTGATTATAACACCGATATATGTGTGTGTGTGAAGAAGCTGTCAACGCCTTATTGCCTGAGGTTTATTCTTTTTGTGTGTGTGTGTGTGTCTTTGTTATAAATGTCATGTTTGTCTTTTGGTTCCCTTCAGAAAGGGGCTGTAGTGTTTATGCCCCTACTGAATAAATGTTTGTTTCCTCTCTGTCTGTCTGTCTGTCTCTGTCTGTCTGCCTGTCTGTCTCTGTCTGTCTGTCTGTCTGCCTGCCTGTGTCTGTGTCCGTGTATGTCTGTCTGTCTGTCTGTCTCTCACTGTGCTTTGGATTCAGTAGAAGATAGAATTATGATATATGAAATCAGTGTTGGGTTCTGGACCCGTCTTGTCTCCCTTCCCGTGTAATTGTCTTGTGGCATGAGGCCAATGGACATTAACTCAGTACGGCCAGTCCTCTCTTCTCCTCTACACAGACCCCTCGGATGTCCAGTGGGTGTCTGAATGACCCAACTTTTAGCTTCCGTCGTCAGAATTGTAGTATTCTTTGTCAACATTCACCTCTTCAGTATAAGAGCCTTCCGCTTGCAATATTTTGATGATGGTAATTGGGGTGAAACGCTGTTAACGTCGTCTCTTTCGCCGTTCGTATGGAGAGAGTTAAACCACTTCTGAGTTCTCTTTCTTCCCCCCCCCCCTCTCTGTCTCTTTCTCTTTGCCCCCTCGCCCCCTCTTTCTCTTTCTCTCTCTCTCCCTCTCTGTCTACTGCTCCCCCCCCCCTCTCTATGTCTGTCTGTCTGTCTGTTTCCCCATCTCTGTCCGTTTGTCTGTCTGTATTATGTGTGTTCTCTTAAATCCCTCCCTATCTTTCTTCCCCTTCCCTACTTAAGTCTCCTAACCAACTCTCTCTCTGTGTCTCTGTCTCTCTCTGTCTCTATGTCTGTCTGTCTGTCTGTCTGTCGTGTCTTACTGTCTCTGTCTCTATGTGTTCCTCTTACTTCCCTCCCTATCTTTCTCCCCCCCTCCTACTTCAGTCTCCCAACTGTCTCTCTCTCTCTCTCTCTCTCTCTCTCTCTCTCTCTCACACACACACACACACACTCTGTATATATCAAAACCACCTCTGAGTTCGGAGTTCTCTTCCTGCCTCTCTCTCTGTCTCTTTCTCTCTGCCACTATCTCTCTCTCTCTCTCCCCCTCTCTGTCTCACTGTGTGTGTGTGTGTGTGTGTGTGTGTGTGTGTGTGTGTGTGTTCTTACCTCTCTCCCTATCTTTTTTCCCCCTTCCTACCTCAGTCTCCCAACCATCTCTCTCTGTCTGTCTGTCTGTCTGTCTCTCCCTGTCTCTGTCTGTCAGTCTGTGTGTCCTCTTACCTCCTTCCCTATCTCCCCCCCCTCCCTGCCTCAGTCTCCCAACCAACTCTGTCTGTCTCTCTGTCTGTCTGTCTGTCTGTCTGTCTGTCTCTCTCTCTGTGCCTCAGGGCCAGAGAGGACTGATCGTAATCTGGACCTGAACGTCCGGCTCAGTAGCTGCTGTGTTGTGATGGAGGGAGAGGGAGAAAGCGGAGGGTTGGGGGGTTGGGATGGTGATGGGGGGTGGGGGGTGGGGGGGGACTGCTGGTGATGCAGAGATGTATAGACGTAGAAAAAAAAAAAGATCACTAGCAGTCGGATAGATGGTGTGTTGTGACAGCCCCCCCCCCCTATACCCCCCCCCAGCCCCCCGCGGACCCCCGCCCCCAACCCCCGACTCCCTCCTCTCGTCCAGACCTGTTCTTTTAGCAGCCAGCCATACCTGACCAGCCTCCCGTTCCTCCCCCCCCCCTACCACCCCCTCCACCTCCACACCCCCATCCCCCACCTGCATGATTCACTTGACTGGATGGATGTGCTTCACTCACTCCGTGTGTGAGTGTGTGTGTGTGTGTGTGTTTTCTCTCCTTCTCTCTCTCTCTCTCCCTCTCTCTCTCTCTCTCTCTCGATCCACGTTTTGATTTGTCTGTGTTATTTGTTTGATTCAGTTCCTGTCGGTTTAAAAAAAAATATATTTTTTTAACTTTTTTACAGGTTCGGTCGACACAAATGTCATTCCATCAGCTTTTAAGTTTTCGGCTTGAGATCTTTTAAAATTTTTTTTTATTTTTTATAAAGGTACTCTGATTGTGACAGGTGACGTTCTGTGACTGAGAACGAAGGAGCAGTTTTCTTCTTCTTTCTTCATTTTCTTCAGAGTTCGTGAGCTACAACTTCTTCGATTATTCGTTATCTTTGTGATGGATATTACGTGGACAATTGTTTGTTTATTTGCTTTTTTTTTTGTTTTTTGTTTTTTTTTTTTTGTTTGTTTATCCCTCCATGTAGACAGCCACACTTCATTTTCGGGGATGAGATCTTTAAAAAAAAAATAAAGAAAAAAAAAGGTTACTTTGATTGAGACAGTTGACGTATTGGGACTGACCGAGAAGGAACGAATGCTCAGTTCTCGTCGTTCTCGGATTGACAGTTCCCACCCACATCCTATGTCCGCCGTGGACACACAAGGTGACCTTCAAAGGAGATGTGGCGCTGAGCGTGAGGATCGCCTCCAGATGATCAGGTAAGGACTGACTCGGTTTGAGAGTGAACGTGTTGTTTATTACAATCAGAGTGGCTTCCGAAAAAACCCACACAAAAAAAAAAAAAAAAAACAAAGCGGAGATTTTGTTCGAGAGTTATGTTATAGAACTGACAGAACAGGTATACAGATGCTTTCTAAGAAAAAGAAAAAAAAAAGAGAGAAAAAGATAAAAGAATCGAGAGAAAAAGCAATAGAGCTCAACACACAAGTAAATACACAACAATTTTAAATAAACTAAGCATTTCTAATCAGCAACGCTCTAAAGATATACAGACAAAGTAAATTCTCAACAAACAACAAGGCGAAAAAAAAAATTCTTCGGGTCAAAATAAGAAGGCACAAAGAAAGAAAGAAAAACTTAAAGAAAGAAAAAGAAAAGTGCACTCTGGAAAAAAAAGAAGAAAAGTCGAAGAGAAAAAAAAAACAAACCCCAAAAAACATTAACGATGAAAGGTGCGATTTGTGAATAACAATATCACAAAAACTGAGACGACAGAAATCATATTGTTTTACAGTCCAGGCTGATGTTTTAACTCACTCAGTACGGCCAGTCTTCTCTTCTCCTCTACACAGACCCCTCGGATGTCCAGTGGGTGTCTGAATGACCCAACCTTTAGCTTCCGTCGTCAGAATTTTGGTATTCTTTGTCAACATTCACCTCTTCAGTATAAGAGCCTTCCGCTTGCAATATTTTGATGATGGTAACTGGGGTGAAACGCTGTTAACGTCGTCTCTTTCGCCGTTCGTATGGAGAGAGTTAATGTCCACATTAGCGTGCGTGTGTAACCCCCTCCCCGAAAAAACAACAAAACAACATAAACAACAACAGATGCAACAACAACAACAAAAACACCACGACTGCATTCATTACCAGCACTGATGCAACACCCCCCCTTTTTTTTTTAATGAAATTATTCGTTGTTCATTCATTTTTAAAACGACGAAAATCTTACTGATTGATTTATTTATTTATTCGTTTTATTTACTTATCATCCATTCATTCATTCACTACCTAATCATTCCATTCATTCATTTATTCATTCAATAACCCATCCATCCTTCCTTCCTTCCATCCATCTATCCATCCATTCATTCATCAGTTCACCCATTTAGCATACCGCAAGTTCAGGCCAGAAACTACAGCAACGCATCGTGGCAAAACTAGAACGAAAGAGGACGAAAAAGACAACCAGTGGAGTGTGGCCCCATTCGTCCTCTGGTCTCAGTCGCGCGATGCAGTCAGATCAATGTCAGAACTTTTCACACGCCGTGTGTCCGGACTCCTGGACGAGCCAAGTTCAAAAGGTATGTATGTCACTGTCACTGTTTTTTTATTTTTTTTTATAACAAACAATAAAAGACAAAAACAAATAACAAAAGAGAGAGAGAAAAAAATGGAGGGAGTGGGAAGGTGGGTGGGGGTGGGGCGGGAATAGTGGGGCTAGGGATGACGTTGTAGAGGGCGAGAAGAAGGTATGGAGGTGGGTGTGTGCGTGTGGAGGGGTGGTGGGGCTGGTGGCGGAGGCAGAGGGGGGTGGGGATGCGGGGGGAGGCTGGAGGGGAGTGGAGTTTGGGACGATGGACTTTGAAATTCTCCTCTCTCTTTACCCTGTTCTTTATTCTTAATCTCCTTTTTCTTTTTTGCTGTTGTTTTTGTCATTGTTGTTGTTTTGCGAGAGAGAGAGAGAGAGAGAGAGAGAGAGAGAGAGAGAGAGAGGTCTTTAAAATATCCCCAAGATTAAAAACTGGACGCTGCACCATAAGCCCTGTAGGGACTCAGTGAATGAAGAAGGACGTGCAATGATAATGATGTCAGTGATCAATAACCCGGGTCTTGACGTCTTCCTTTTCCGTAGAGAAGGGGAAGAATCTGGAAAAACACCAGCTAAAACAAAACAAAACAAAACAAAACAAAAAAAAAAAAAAAAAAAAAAAAAAAAAAAAAAGAAAAAAGAAAAAAAAAGCTAATTAGCACAAGGAGAAGGGTGGAGATGGAGAACCTCTCATCAGTTAATTCCTCCACACCCTCTCACTGAATTAAAGAAAAGAAAAGAAAAGAAAAGAAAAAGAAAAGAAAAGAAACAACGAAATTGGTAACCTGAATTGTAAAATTTCAACAGATACACACTGGGGCTCAAGACATCACAGACTCATCATAATTTTTGTTGCCCTTTTCTTTCTCTGGAAAAAAACAACAACAACAACCACCCCCCCCCCGAAAAAAACACACAAAAATCCCCAAACAACCCCCCCAAAAAAACAACAACAACAACAACAACAACAAACAAACAAAAAAACAACAAACAAACAAACAAAAAAACAAAAACAAAAACAACAACAACAACAACAAACAACAACAACAAAACAAACAAACCCAACAACCCCAATAAGACCTGTTACTAAGGACGATTTTTCTGTAAATCACATTATCAAAAGCTGCGTCCTAAAGAAATAATTCAATCTTATTTTGTTTTTATCTGACTTTGTTTTGTTCTGTTTTATTCTTTTTCTGTCATATCATTATCCTCTACTTCATTCCATTTTTTTACCACTAAATTCTCGAGGCCATCATGTTTTCCTCTACTTTATTCTGTCTATTTTTCTCTACTTTATTCTGTCTATTTGTCTCTACTTTATTCCGTTTTCTGTCTAATTTTCTCTAATTTATCCTATTTTTTTCAACTTTACTCTGTCTCATTTTTCTCTAATTTATTCCACCTTCCTATAGGTTTTTTTTTTAAAATATTCTTCTGTAGCCCCCCCCCCTCGCCCCCTCCCCCCTCCCCCTCCCACTCTCCACTTCCTCCACTCTCTCCATCACCACCATCGCTACGCTTTGTGCACCCACTGGTCACGTTCTCATTTGAGGTCCCCCATCATAAATGTCAAAAACACCTCATCACCGGGGGCATTTTTTTTTCTTTTTAATGGTTATGTCCCCTGATTGCTGCAATTTGTCATCATTTCCGCTTTTCAGGAAGTCTGTTTGGCCCTTGAACCGTGAGAATTTCTTCTTAAACAATACGAGGCAGGATTAATTTTTATGGTTAGCTTGAAGGCAGAAGTAAAACGCTTCGAGAAAAAAAGTCTTCTTATTGCCAAAAGAAAAGTGCACAGAGAAAAAGAATTGTGCACTTGAAAAAAAGGCATAGGTTAAAAGAGTAAAGAAACTAAGGTCATGTGTGATTTGCAGAAGTTTGATATCATACTTGCAAAGTTGAATAGTTTGGAGGCATTGCAACGTGTACAAGGCTAAAACGGGGTGAATAGGATGCATTTGTATTTTGAAGGATGAAACTTATAATTGTTTAAAAGTAAATCTATTCCTGTGAATTAAAAAAAAAGTGTTTGGATGTGTTGTAACTTGTGTTTTTTGCAGGCACAAACTTGTGTTAGCTAGATAGGTACCATAGTATTTGTTAACGATAAAGAGTTTGCTCTTAACTTGTGGTTTTAAGAAATTGTTACATACATCGGTGTTTAGGCATTGCTATTTGGGCGAGTTTAAAGATTGTAACTTTCTTTTCCATGATTTAGACTGAAAATTGTGCTAGTTTGAAGACAATGTAATCTGATCGAGTCTGAAGAGACTGTTTGTATGAAGTGACTCTAACTTGTCTTGGTATTTATTATCTCTCTCTCTCTCTCTCTCTCTTTTTTTTTTTATAACTAAAACTTTGTCAGGTTGTGCGTATTGTCATTTAAAGTAACCGTAACTTTTGCTAGTTTGAAGACATTGTACATTTTCTTAGTTACTATAACCTGTGTACGTTTGAAGATATTGTAACACTGTTTGAAGACTGAGAAGTGTGTTTCAAAAGATGATAGCCATTATCAGTAACAGGGTAAATAAAGGCTTTTTAATCTTTGAAGATTGAACCTTAAGGCAGTTGGAACACATTGTAGCTTTTATACATTTGAATAAATTATGACATATGATAGTTTCAAGAGACTCGTAGCTTGTATTAGTCTGAAAGCACTGCAGCTTGAGTGGGTAACTTTTATATTATGTTTTGAAGACTGAAACTAGTGCCATTTTGAAGAGACGAAACTTTTAGCAGTTTGAACATTTCATGTCGTAGAGATGGGATGAGTAATATTGTCCATGCACCCTTAAAGGCTGTTATTGGGAAAAAGAAAACACATTAGCTTATCTCCCTCTTCCCAAGTACCCACTCCCCCTACTCTATCCCCCCTCCCACCCATCCCATCTCACGGCGAAGAGAATTATACAGCTTCCTCACAATTAATTATGCAAAAAATGAACGTTTCTTATGTACCCTTGTCTAAACCCGAACCTTATTAATATTATTATTTTGAAAAAAAAAAGTGTCTCCCTCATATCTCACGAACTGTCAAGACGGACACGCTCGGTCTGTTGGAAGTCCCCCCCACCCCCCACCACAACCTCCCTCCACAAGCCTCCCCATTCCCCCCTTCTCCCCCCTCCCCTCACATCCCCGCCCTCCTCATCCCTCCCCCCCCACCCCCTCCATTGAAGTTAAACGCTTCCTTGAAGTTAGGCCGCCCAGCCAATGGGGGAAGAGCCAGTAAACGGATGAACTGTCCAGTCACAATCCCATGCAGACGCAAAGAAAGGGTTTGCTTGCTCTTCGAGGCTTCAAACGTTCCGCGACTGTTAATGGTCTTCCTGGGCAGACCATGAAACTGTCAGCGGCCTTTGGGCGACAGGTCGCCGCCATGACAGAGAGAGAGAGAGAGAGAGAGAGAGAGTGAGAGACAGCGGGCCTCAGAGGCAAGGTGACTCCGGTTATGCAGGTACAGGGGCGGGAGGTGGTGGGGGTAGGTGAAGGAGGGGGGTGGTGGGGGTTAGGGGTAAAGGGGATTGGAGGCAGGCAGAAAACCTGGAGGGATGCGTGTTTGGGGGCCTGGGGGGGATCGGGGGGGGGGGGGGTAGGATGGATGGACGGATGGTAGAGGACCTGGAGGAAAGGATGGTTTGGAGGAGGGGGGGTGGGGGGGGGGGGGGGGGGGCGTGTGGGGGATTATACGCTCGTGTGGAATAGAGGACGAAGAAGACATTGTAGGACGAATTTCATGAGCTGGTGGTGGTGGTGTGGTGAGGGGAATGGGTCGGTGGGGGTGTTGTTATGTGACATTGCCTTTAATGGATATGACAGAGGCTGGGGCATTGGGGTGGGGGTGGGAGATGGGGGGAGGGGTGGGGGTAAGGGGGTGGACGAGTAAGGGAGGTGGAAGGGAAGGGGGGGGGGTGGGAGTGGGAAGGGAAGAGACCTGAAACAGTTTAGCTTTAAAACAAAGCGGACACACAGACAGGGGAGGGTGAAGAACACTCGTGCCGTTGTTCTCCCGTCTTCCCTCGAGCCGTGCAGGCCGGGAGTAAGAGAGACAGACAGACAGAGAGAGAGAGAGAGAGAGAGAGGTAAGGAACAGATAAATCTTCTCTTGTTGCCGCGGAGAAAGACAGGCTCGTTCATCAAGATCGTGGAGGAGGAAGAAATCGGCGATGACAGTTGAGGGAAGAGGAGGAGGAGAAGGAGAAGAAGAACAAGGAGGAGGACGAGAGGCGGAGCTGACCTCCCCCCCCCCTCACCTCCAAACCCTGGGGGGATGGGGACAGAGCCGGAGCCGGGCAGATGCCGGACGTTATAAGCTGGGGGTCCTGAGTTCGGGGCTGTCCGTGCAGTAAGTTGATGGGGTCCCAGGACTGTCTGCCCCGACCCCGGGACTACGTCAACGTACTGACACGTGCAGTCCCTCTACTTCGTCACCATGTGCTGCCTGCCCGCCTGCCTTCCTGGTCCTCGTCCTCGTCCTCCCTCCCACCACCACCAGCCAGTCTTTGTTGCTCATTTGTCTTGTCTTCTGTTCCACCTTCCGGTCTCCTCTAGTCTACAACAGCACGCCTCCACACGTCTCCGCTTTTAGATCCGCTCCTGACGTTCTGGGGACAAGGCTGCGGTTGAACGGCTCGTTGTGGGAAAGGTGTTTAGAACCTGCGGAATTTGTTGTCTGCGAACAGGGTTCTGGATGGAGGAGCACGATCAGTATAATATCAAAGGCTCGGAGATTTAAGGCAGAGTTTGTTTCGAGTGGTAGAATTTGTTGTTAGTTTAATGCAAACGAGGGCAATATGTTGGTTACTCTCTCTCTTTTTTTGTGTGCATGAGGCAGTTGTTTGTCGAATGGCTCTTCAGAAGTTGTGTGAAGACTGGTAAGAATTTTTCGTCTGCGAATCAGATGTCAGGTTAGTTTTGAAAGAGGTAAGACAGAATTGCCCTTCCGAGTTTGTGTGGGTATGGAGAACCAGTAAGAATATTTCGTCTGCGAAATCTCCATGAGCACAAAATGGAGGGCTTTCTTTTAAAAGGAGAGCAGGCAGACTGTTGCTGTTCTGATGTTCTGTGAGTATTTTCTTCGGATGTTTGTTATTGGTTCTGTCTCTGGGTCGTTGGTAGGACTTCTCTGAGACTGTGTTGGTACAGTGTGTCTGTCTTCTGGGCTGGCTTAACTGACAAGGTAAATGATTTTGTTTGCCTTTGAATCATTTTTTTGTAAATGTTGAAAAGATGAATTCTAGTTTGTAATCGATTACTGCAAATACAACAGACGTCTAAAAGATTACCGGGTTTTGTTTTGTTTTGTTTTTAATTTTTTCCCCTCATTTCTATGATGTATAAAATTGCTGAAGAATTTTGAAAAGAATGAAAACAAAAGTCCGAATGAAATGCCAGATGAATTTTTTATCTGATTTTTTTTAAATGCCCTTTCCATTTCATCAGATGTTGATCACAGCTTTTGAAATACAATGAATATTCATGGGTTCTTGCTCTCGCCCTTTCTTCCAAATTTGACAGGAAAATCCAACTGAGCATGTAGTCATTCGGATGAGACAATAAACCGAAGTCCCGTGTGCAGCACGCATTTGGTGCACAGGAAAAGAACCCATGGCAACAAAGGTGTTGTTCTCTGGAGCGCTTTGGGTTATGCTGCTGGTAGAAGTCTAGCCTAGCAGCTGTGGTGTAACGTAAACAGATCTGTCCGATCGCAATGGCATCTCCCTAAGAAACTGAAACTGGAAAGGCAGTGAGGGAGTGAGGGGTTGTCCACAAAGGTAGATTTTGTCCAGCAGTGCGTCCAGTCAGGCGGTCAGCAGGCGACGACAGCAAGCTTGGTGGACTTGTTGTGCGGGTCCAGTGGTTCCGTGGGGGAAGTGAGGGAGCTTGGGGTTGTCCACAGCAACACTGGAGTCTCCATGGGTCCTCGGGGGGTCCTCCCAGGTCATGGCCAGGCGTTGTGGATGACTTCACCATCAGCATCCTCACCGCTGCTGCTGCCCCGTCCGTCTTCAGGGTCTTCTGTGTCTGATGGGTCGTGATGGTCGTCTTGGTCAGCTTGTTTGATCGTCCGCGCTGGTGTTCTGAAAGAGATGGAAAAACATAAATGGGAAAGGAAGGGTGAGGAGGGGGGGGGGAGAAATTGTGGGGAGGAAGATAGAGATGGGGGAGGGAGAGAGAGAGAGAGAGACACGGGGGTGGGGGGGGGGGGGGGGGGAGAGAGAGGCGGGGTGGGAGAGAGAGAGGGAGAAAGAGAGAGAGAGAGAGAGACTGATTTGAAAATGCGCCTCGTGGTTGAATCGCCCCATTTCTAAGAGGTCATGATTTATATTGTTCTTGTTTTGAGGAATCGGTTAGCATCTTCATCATCATCTTCTTCTTCTTCTTCGTTCGTGGGCTGCAACTCCAACGTTCACTCGTATGTACAGGAGTGGGCTTCTACGTGCATGACCGTTTTTACCCCGCCATGTAGGCAGCCATACTCAGTTTTCGGGGGCGGCCGGCATCGATTTCCATCCAACTTTTCTGGTCTGGTCTGGTGTCCGCTTTGTTACCCATGTGTGTGTGCAGTGTGCAGGAAGAATTGAGCGTTTGCTTCTTCAGTTCTTGGGTAAAATATTCGAGGCATCTAAAATCAGAATCACATCCAGCGTTTCGTCGTAGAAAGAGATCGAGAGGGTGGGGTTTTATAATATTTTTGTAGGATGTTATGGGAATTCAGCCGAACAACTGTTTTTCTGCGAAGATTTGTGTTTGTTCTCGATCTAGGAACATCCCCCACACCCCCTCCCCGCTTAAAAAAATTTTTTTTTGACTGTTACACGGACAGAGAGAATGTAAGGTGTTTCTTTGTGGCATACAAGCTTAATTAATATCCCCCCTTTGAACTGGTCCAGGCCAAGTAGAAAGAAATATTTATAGGAACTAATTCTATGATCTAATCCTCATGTTGTGGTTTTTGTACCAGATAAGAAGATAACTCGTAACTTTGATAACTTATAACATTTTATTTATTCATTCATCTTTGTTCATTTGTTTATATAGCACTCATTAGATTTCTGCTCGTATCCCCCCCCCCCCCCCCCCACACCTCCCCAAACATACATATATGACCAAAACGCCTTAAAAAAGGAAGAGATAAATTCAGAAAGTTATTCTGAACTGAATCGACGGTATAGGATCGCGTTTTGTTAAATTGTGACTCGAAAACCTAGCTAGAAAATGACTTTTTTAAGTGCAGAAAGCACATATAGTTCAAATGTCCGATAAATATAAATTGCAAAGTTCCCGTAACTCACATAGAAAAACACATCGCAAATGCCAGTTGACGTTAACCAGACAATTAACTGACACGTAGGGTCATTTGCAAAGAGAAACTAAACAGACATGCACGAAGAGAGAGAGAGACAGAGAGAGAGAGAGAGAGAGAGAGAGAGACTCGTAGGTAGCTGTACAGATATGCGTGCATGACAGGGACTGACTTGGACACACACAAATATACTACGCACGGATATGTATGAATGCCACTCCACGTCGTCATGAAATCAAACCATACTCTCTATTCACTCGCAACAAACTTCTCATAAAGTCTTTGAATTCCTATCCCTGTCCGTCAGTACCGCCAAAATACCGCTTAAATCACACACACACACATACACACACACACACACACACACACACACACACACACGCACACGCATACGCGCGCGCCTTCGCGAACACACACACACACACACACACACACACACACACACGGTACACACTGTACACTCCTAGAATAGCAAAGACAAAACAAATCCAGACCCAGACCATTCCCCTAAAACTCGACAGCAGGGGGGGAGGTTGAAGAATGGCCCCATATAGGACCGGTTTTACGACAATGGGATGCTGCGTTTTACGAGGATAAGTGGGAAAGAAGAATTTAGGCGCAGAGACAGAGAGAGACAGAGAGAAAGATCACGATCCTTTATTCAGATGAAGGCCAAAGTAAGAGAGAGAGGGAGAGAGAGAGAGAGAGACAGAGAGAGAGAGAGAGAGAGAACGAACAAACGAATTTCTTTTTATTGAGGAAAAAAAGAAATAAGCACAAATGGCTTGTTTTCATCCTGCCCTCACGAAAAGGGAACACATAACAAATACTCAATACAAAAGGCATGACATTGCATGAATAAATTTCCATTCTGTCCCGCGAAAAAGACGAACAACATAAGTACATGCACAATTAATACTCAATACAGAAGCAAGAGAAGAAAGAAGAAGGAAGAGACAATGAGAGAGAGAGAGAGAGAGAGAGAGAGAGGGAGGGAGGGAGGAGGGGGAGAGGGGAGAGAGTAAGAAACAGACAGACAGACACAGAGACAGACAGGCAGACACACAGAGTGTGAGAGTGGGAAAGGTTAAGACATTGTATATGCATTGTATATTCTTTCATGAGTTCTGAATGGTACATTTTTGTTGTTGTTGATACATTAAGACTTGTTTGGACATTGAAAATGGCTGATATATTATTCCACAATAAACCGCCTGAGTATGGCAGACTAGATTTAAACAGGTCACTTCTTGGACGGGGTAACATAATCTTATGGACGTGGCGATTTTCGTTTATTTGAAATTTACTGACAATTGAGGGTGGAGCAAAACCAGATGCGACTTTGAACATAAAAACTGCTTTGTTGTATTTTAATTTCCATTTCAATGGGAGAATATCCAATAAAAGACAATCGTCTGGTGTCAAGGTGGAGGATTTCAGGAGAACTAATTTTATTGCACGTCTGTGAAGACTAGACAGTGGTCTGAGAATGTTTTCACTCGCAGAATCCCATAGAGTGGATGCATAATTATTTATATGAGACTCAACGTATGCATGAAAGAACATTTTTTCTAGAATGAAACATTTAAGAGAGACAGACAGACAGAAAGACAGACAAGAGAGACAGAGAGAGAGAGAGAGAGAGAGAGAGAGAGACAGAGACAGAGACAGACAGACAGACAGACAGACAGAGAGTCAGACAGACATGAAACATGATTTTTATTCACAGGAATTCCAAAGAGGACGGAGAGAAATAGTGTGTGGAGGAGGGTGGTATCAACATACAGACAGACAAGATAGATAGATCAATAGATAGATAGATAGAGAGACAGAGACAGAGACAGACAGACAGACAGACACAGAGGGATACAAAGACAGAGAGACAAAGACAGACAGACAAAGAAAGAGAGATGTCTGTAACTACATAAGTCAGTTACAGTCGGATTTGGCCACGAACACCCAACCTGAGATGATAAATTATGTCCGACAGGGGTAACAGGAGTGTGGGAGTGTGGGGGGGGGGGGGGGAGGTGGGGGTGGGGGTGGGGGGGGGGGTGGGGGTGGTCGGGGGGCTAGGTGTTGTACCGATCTGACGCTACACCGACACCACCCACCAGCAGAACGACAACACGTTAAAGATGGGGGCAAAGCGAAAATGCCACAGTTTATGAGAGTTAAGAAGGGAAGTCAAAGGTTCTTTTTACGAGAAGAGGAGAGGGTTGTTGTGAACGGAGGCTTTTACGCCCGAAAGGACTTTTGCAGCCTTTGCCGAGTCTGTCGGTGTCCGTCCGTCTGTCACGAACAGCCCGGGTTTTTTATAATATTTATAGCCCGTGAGTCAAGTTGGAAACGCTCGATCAAGCGCGACCACTTAAAGTTTGGATTTAATGTCCATAACCCGTGACTTCTCTCCCCAAGCCTGGAACGGAGGATGATGATTTAGATGCAAGCGAGGAGGAGGAGGAGGAGGAGGAGGAGGAAGAGGTGGGAGGAAGGTATGGGAGATAATTAGTAAGGTGATGGGGTGGGAGGGGTGCGGGGGTGGGGGGTGGGGTGGGGGCTTGAGGGGCGGGGAGTAGGGGGGAGGCGAAGGGATTGCGATTGAGATGGTTTATTCATATAGGCCACAGCCCCTTTGAAGGGGGATATACAGTAAAATGCTGAAGTCATACATTCAAAAATCTTCATGATGTAACATATACACTTCTCCTTTTGAGTGCTTTATACAGATATAGAGCGAACTCCTTGACAGTCTTTTCATTTGTTGATGACATTAACATGATAAGTCTAAACAAGCAAGGGTTTTGACAGTATTAAACTGGAATCAATTGTTCTCTAAGATCTCTTAATACTGGGCAATACAGCACAAAGTGAACTTCATCTTCTTTAGATTGTTGACACACTGGACAAAACAAATTTTTGGGCACATGATTTTCGATATCGATAATAATGCGTACGTATTTCAGTAACACCTAATCTAAACCTGGAGGCGTAGGGAGGAGGACAGAGAGACACACGGAGATGTGTGGAGTGGCTCACTCAGTACGGCCAGTCCTCTCTTCTCCTCTACACAGACCCCTCGGATGTCCAATGGGTGTCTGAATGACCCAACCTTTAGCTTCCGTCGTAAGAATTGTGGTATTCTTTGTCAACATTCACCTCTTCAGTATAAGAGCCTTCCGCTAGCAATATTTTGATGATGGTAATTGGGGTGAAACGCTATTAACGTCGTCTCTTTCGCCGTTCGTATGGAGAGAGTTATTAAGATACCGACAGGCAGACACACAGACACAGATCGAGACAGACAGCCATCAGCCATGCAAAGCAGGCAAAGAGACCCAAGAAAAGACAGACAGACAGACAGGTAACAGACAAAACTGACAGATAGGGATGCAGGCAGATAGAAAGACAAACAAACGACAGATCACATCTTTCCTCCCTTCCCTGCCTCTTCCTTGTATTCAGTTTCTCCAGTTTTAGAGTTATGCATGCGTGTGAATGACTGGTGCGAAAGCGCTTTGATTTGGGGTCATACTAAAATGCGAAAAGACGCGAAAAGACACGAAAAGACGCGAAAAGACACAAAAATACACTGGAAAAGAATGTGAAAAGACATGAAAAGTCCTGGAATATCTGTTCTGATGTCTTTTCAGATGTCTTTTCGCGTCTTTTCGTGTCTTTTCGCGTCTTTTAAGTAAGACGCGAAAAGATACGAAAACACATTTTTTTCATATGTCTTTTCGTGTCTTTTCGTGTCGTGTCTTTTCGCGTCTTTTCGAGTCTTTTTGTGTCTTTTCGCGTCTTTTCGAGTTTTAGTGACACATACTAAAATGCGAAAAGACGCGAAAAGACACGCGAAAAGACACGAAAAGACGCGAAAAGACACAAAAATACACCGGAAAAGAATGTGAAAAGACATGAAAAGTCCTGGAATATCTATTCTGATGTCTTTTCAGATGTCTTTTCGCGTCTTTTC
>NC_134902.1:15881363-15893863 GCF_041734735.1 Babylonia areolata | reverse complement strand
TGTCTGTGAAGGGAAGTAATTCGATCCACAGACATATCTGGTACTTTGTCGACCAACTGAATTTACTCTGCTCTCGCCCCCCCCCCACCCCCTCTCTCTCGCTCTCTCAAAAAAAAAAAAAAGAAAAAAGAAAAAAAAAAGGTCTTTAACTAAAGAAAATCAACAGTTCGTTAGATTCTAGAAAAAGAAAAAAAAAAAACTAACAAAAAGACAACAACAACAACAACAAAATTAAAAAAAGAAAAAAAAGAAAAGAAAAAAAGAAAAAAAAGAAAAGAAAACTACGACCTGAAATGTATAGGGTGGCATCCGCTTTTTTGTTTGTTTGTTTGTTTTCTCTCTCTTCTCATATATACAATGAGCGCCGTTTTCCATAATTTCTGCACTCGAGCAATAAGAAAAATAAAATAGATTTGCATATCGTCATGCCCAGTTATACAGAGTTACGACATTGTCACCAAAGCCCAAACAACACTTGAGGTTGTAGCGCTTTGATTCACGTGTTGTGTACCCAGCAATATTGATGCTATGTCATTGCAAGTGTTTCGTTAAAGAAAGTTAATAGTTCATTAGATTCTGGAAAGAGAGAGAAAAAAATAATTAAGAAAAACAAACAAAAAAACAAACACGCCCACCCCCCACCCCCCACCCCAAAACAAAACAACGTGAAACAGTAACCACAAACATTGCTTGGGTGATGAAAACCAACGCTAGACGCGTGTATTATTTTCACGGAAAACTGTGATGAACAAAACAATTTTGATTGTTTTATGTATAGGGTGGCATCCGCTTCTCTCTCTCTCTCTCTCTCTCTCTCTCTCTCTCTTTCTCTCTCTCTCTCTTCTCATATTGTCTTATTCATATATACAATGAGCGCCGTTTTCCATAATTTCTGCACTCGAGCAATAAGAAAAATAAAATAGATGTGCATATCGTCATGCCCAGTTATACAGAGTTACGACATTGTCACCAAAGCCCAAACAACACTTGAGGTTATAGCGCTTTGATTCACGTGTTGTGCACCCGGCAAGATTTATGTTGTGTCATTGCAATCAGGAATCATCATCATTATCATGTGACTCGATATTGATCGAAATTCAATTGATGTGCTCTGTGGTAAGCTCTCTATACGCAGCTGAGGTATTAGTTAATTCTATGGCAGCTTGTTATTGTTATTTTATCGTTATCATTATTTGTATTTGTATTTCTTTTTATCACAACAGATTTCTCTGTGTGAAAATCGGGCTGATCTCCCCAGGGAGAACGCGATGCTATACTACAGCGCCACCCTTTTTTTTGTATTTTTTTTTCTGCGTGCAGTTTTATTTGTTTATTTCCTATCGAAGTGGATTTTTCTACAGAATTTTACCAGGAACGACCCTTTTGTTGCCGTGGGTTCTGTTACGTGCGCTAAGTGCATGCTGCACACGGGACCTCGGTTTATCGTCTCATCCGAATGACTAGCGTCCAGACCACCACTCAAGGTCTAGTGGAGGGGGAGAAAATATCCGGCGGCGGCTGAGCCGTGATTCGAACCAGCGCGCTCAGATTCTCTCGCTTCCTAGGCGGACGCGATACCTCCAGGCCATCACTCCACTTACATTATTATTACAATTGTTACTATGATTATGATCATGATAATGATATAGCACTTGAATGGCGCGGCAGACTCCCCATACAATGAACTCTAAGCGCCCCAGAACACTATACCACACAACAGCAGCAGCCCATGAGGACACAGAACAGAAAAAAAACAAAATCTATATACACCGAAACAATACTACAAAAATTGCATATATCATGAATTATCACATGAAAACTGGCGCACAAAGTATGCCTTTCAGACACACACACACACACACACACACACACACATGCGCTCACGCGCGCGTACATACACACAGGAAACAACAACAACCACCTATAAGCACACGCACACTACATGAAGACTTGAATGGCGGGTGGGAGTGAGGGGTAGGGGGGTGGAGGGGGGAGGGGATAGCGAAGAGAGTGGTAGGTAACAGACAAACGACAATGCTTCGTCACAGCCAAACTGAGGGCCATTTTGAACAGGTAGGTCTTTATTGACTCACTTGTGTAAACAAGTGTGTGTGTGTGTGTGTGTGTGTGTGTGTGTGTGTGTGTGTCCGTGTGTCTGTGTGTCCGTGGTAAACTTTAACATTGACATTTTCTCTGCAAGTACTTTGTCAGTTGACACCAAATTTGGCATAAAAAATAGGAAAAATTCAGTTCTTTCCAGTCATCTTGTTTAAAACAATATTGCACCTCTGGGATGGGCACAAAAAAATAAAAAAAGAAGCCTAATTATATGCAAACTGCATTTACTGTTATATTTATATTTTTTGTATTATCTAAACTTGGCACTTTGACCTCTTATTCTGACACAACAACAAGAGGAGTCATTATTATCATTTTTTGTTCAAACGGGAACTTCTTTTGCTAAGCATGGAATTTTAATTTATTTTGCAAACGTTTTGGTGCAGATAGTAAAAAAAGGGAAATTACTCTGTAATTAATGCTAGGGGACTTAATTTATCACAAGTGAGTCTTGAAGGCCTTGCCTCTCTTGTTTTATTTTTGTTTTCGAGAGAGGACAGAGTTGGTGTGAGTGCCCGGAGGAGATTCAGAGGAAGACGATTCCAGACATAAAGTGCTTGGTACTGAAAAGCCCTTTGACCCAAAATCTTTTTTTTTCTTTCTTTCTTTCTTTTTTTTTTTTGGAAGAGACTTTTATTGGGACTTGTATTATCACTCTTTTAACTTACTCAGTACGGCCAGTCCTCTCTTCTCCTCTACCTACAGACCCCTCGGATGTCCAGTGGGTGTCTGAATGACCCAACCTTTAGCTTCCGTCGTCTAGAATTGTGGTAATCTCTGTCAACATTCACCTCTTCAGTATAAGAGCCTTCCCCTTGCAATATTTTGATGATGGTAATTGGGGTGAAACGCTTGTTACGTCGTCCCTTTCGCCGTTCGTATGGAGAGAGTTAACTTGTTATTTCTTCTTCTTCTTCTTCGTTCGTGGGCTGCAACTCCCACGTTCACTCGTATGTACACGAGTGGGCTTTTACGTGTATGACCGTCGTTTTTACCACCCCCCCCCCCCGACCCCCCTCGTCATGTAGGCAGCCATACTCCGTTTTCGGGGGTGACGTGTTATTTGAATGTGTGTACGTCTTTCGGTGCTAAAAGTGACGCAATATCGATGGCAAGAAATCACACCATGAAGCGTCAACTCCCTTTAATTGTGTGACCGACTGGGCTGGAAGCGAGAAACGACAAGGTAAGAGTCTTTCTCCATCATGCTGCGATCAAAACCAGACCAAGGAACCGCAAAGAAACGAGATTCGAATTGAGTATAAGGGGAAAAAAAGAAGAAGAAGAAAAAAGGGAAAAAGAAGAAGAAAAAATAAGAAAGGAAAATAAGAAAGAAAAAAACCGGAAGAAAAATAAAGAAGAAAGAGAAAAAGAAAAAAAAAAAAAAAAAAGAAAAGAAAAGAAAAATAAATGAAGAAAAGAAAGAAAGAAAATTAAACGAAAACGACTAGGATCAAACTGTCCTGTTTGGAATATAGAAATCTCTCTCTCTCTCTCTCTCTCTCTCTCTCTCTCTCTCTCTCTCTCTCTCTCTCTCTCTCTCTCTCTCTCTCTCTCTCTCTCACGACACGCCCATCTCATGAAATATGCAAATGAAAGAGAGAGAGAGACGACGTCATTCTTCGTGCAAAGGTTCATCACACACCTGTGCGCGAACTCCCACGCCCCCCCCCCCAACCCCCCCCCCCCCCCCCCCACACACACACAGCCCTTCTCTCTCCCCCCCCCTCCCATCCTTCTCTCCCCCTGCCGCACCCCACCCTCCCACACACACACAAGCGTTCGTCTGTACGTCTGTCTGTCTGTCTGTCTGTCTGCCCCCACCCCCTTCCTCTCTTGTGTTCCTCCCTCTCTGTCTCTCTCTGTCCCTCCCTCTCTGTCTCTCTCTGTCCCTCCCTCTCTGTCTCTCTCTGTCTCCCCCCTCTCTGTCTCTCTCTGTCCCTCCCTCTCTCTGTCTCTCTCTGTCCCTCCCCCTCTCTCTCTGTCCCTCCCTCTCTGTCTCTCTCTGTCCCTCCCTCTCTGTCTCTCTCTGTCCCTCCCTCTCTGTCCCTCTCTGTCTCTCTTTGTCCCTCCCTCTCTCTGTCCCTCCCTCTCTCTGTCCCTCCCTCTCTCTGTCTCTCTCTGTCCCTCCCCATCTCTCTCTGTCCCTCCCTCTCTGTCTCTCTCTGCCCCCCTCTCTCTGTCTCTCTCTCTGTCATTCCCTTTCTGTCTCTCTCTGTCCCTCCATCTCTGTCTCTCTCTGTTTCCCCCTCTCTGTATCTCCCCCTCTCTCTGTCTCTCTCTCTCTCTCTGTGTCCCTCCCTCTCTGTCTCTTTCTTCATCTCCCCCTCTCTGTCTCTCCCCCTCTCTGTCTCTCCCCCCTCTCTGTCTCTCTCTGTCACTCCCCTCTCTGTCTCTCCCCCTCTCTGTCTCTCTCTGTCCCTCCCCTCTCTGTCTCTCTCTGTCTCTCCCTCTCTGTCTCTCTCTGTCTCTCTCTGTCTCTCCCTCTCTGTCTCTCTCTGTCCCTCCCTCTCTGTCTCTCTCTGTCTCTCCCCCTCTCTGTCTCTCCCTCTCTGTCTCTCTTTCTCTCTGCGTTCCTCCCTCTCTGTCTCTCTCTGTCCCTCCCCCTCTCTGTTTCTCTCTCTCTCTCTGTCTGTCTCTTTCTCTCTGCGTTCCTCCCTCTCTGTCTCTCTCTTTCACTCCCTCTCTGTCTCTCTCTGTCCCTCCATCTCTGTCTCTCTCTGTCTCCCCCTCTCTGTCTCTCTCTGTCCCTCCATCTCTGTCTCGCTCTGTCTCCCCCCTCTCTGTCTCTCTCTGTCCCTCCATCTCTGTCTCTGTCTCTCCCTCTCTGTCTCTCCCCCTCTCTGTCTCTCCCTCTCTGTCTCTCTTTCTCTCTGCGTTCCTCCCTCTCTGTCCCTCCCTCTCTGTCTCTCTCTGTCCCTCCCTCTCTGTCTCTCTCTGTCCCTCCCTCTCTGTCTCTCCCCCTCTCTGTTTCTCTCTCTCTCTGTCTGTCTCTTTCTCTCTGCGTTCCTCCCTCTCTGTCTCTCTCTGTCTCCCCCCTCTCTGTCTCTCCCTCTCTCTCTCTCTCTCTGTCTGTCTCTTTCTCTCTGCGTTCCTCCCTCTGTCTCTCTCTTTCACTCCCTCTCTGTCTCTCTCTGTCCCTCCCTCTCTGTCTCTCTCTGTCTCCCCCCTCTCTGTCTCTCCCCCTCTCAGTCTCTCTCCCTCTCTCTGTCTCTGTCTGTCTCTCTCTTTCTCTCTGTGTCCCTCCCTCTCTATCTCTTTCTTCATCTCCCCCTCTCTCTGTCTGTCTGTCTCTCTGCGTTCCTCCCTGTCTGTCACTCCCTCTCTATCTTTCTTTATCTCCCCCTCTCTGACTCTCATAAACGAAAAAAAGAAAGAAAGAGAGAGAGAGAAAGAGAAAAGAAAAGAAAAAAAAAAGAAAAGCAAGAAAGACACCAAGAGTCACAAAGTGGAAAGTACACACACCACAGTGAATGTCAAAACGGCCTCGCCTAAGGCAATGCAAAACAGCTAGAAATACCTCCATCTACTACATGATGTTGTAGTGTGTGTGTGTGTGTGTGTGTGTGTGTGTGTGTGTGTGTGTGTGTGTGTTGTGTGCGTGCGTGCGTCGTGCATGTGTGTGTGCGTGTACGTGTGCGTGTGTGTGTGTGTGTGCGTGTGTGTGTGTTGTGTGCGTACGTCGTGTGTGTGTGTGTGTGTGTTGTGCCTGTGTGTGTGTTCGTGTTGTGTGCGTGTGTGAAAACTCGTAGCTGACACTCAGTGCTGGTCCATCCATCTTGTGGAGGGGATACACTTGCCGCCTGACTACAGGTGACATCCATCATGGTGTAGGCTCTAGGTGACATGTGAGCAAGCGGGTGTGGCCTCGTGCGCTTGTGCTTTATGGGCAGCTATATTTACAGATACGTAGATGTACAGACAGGCGTAAACCCACCAACACACAAAGATCTATGCACTCACGCACGCACTTGGGCACTGACGCGTGCGCGAGCGCGCTGCACACACACACACACACACACACACACACACACACACACACATGCACACATCAAACGAAATCTAATTCCGCCTTGAACGTTCAATGGTAAATTGCAACTAAGCAGAGTAACTCGTGATTCTTTCTTTCTCTCTCTCTCTCTCTCTCTCTCTCTCTCTCTCTCTTTTCCTCCGGACACAACTCACACTACTGCGAAGGGAGACAACTTCAAGCCAGGAAAGAACTTCAAGGGGCACAACTTCAAGTTAATCCAAGGGGGCGCATTTCAAGCCAATGCAAAGGGACTCAACTTCAAGCCAATGCGAAGGGGCACAACTTCAAGTTAATCCAAGGGGGCGCATTTCAAGCCAATGCGAAGCGGCACAACTTCAAGCCAATGCAAATGGTGCAGTTCACTGTCACTGGTTCTCGAAACACGGTTTGGTCGTGGGTGCACTGCACTGCTGAACCTACCTCCAATTTCTGGCAGTTGTTGGATGACTCATAACTCATTCCCTCGACCGCTGGGGTCGTTGTGGGGACATGAGGAAGATGTCATAGCTCGCTACGCCGTTCTGTTGGCAGCTGTCGTGAGGAGATCTGGCATCGTCATTTTGGTCCATTCCTTGACGTTGTCGGACCAGCTCTTTCTCTGCCGCCCCCGTCTGCGCCCTCCCTCTACAGTCCCTTGCAGGATGGTTTTGGAGAGGGTGTTATGTCGTATGACGTGACCAAACCATGCCATCTTCCGTCGTTTGACAATCGCCAGCAGTGGTTCTTGGGGCCCAACAAGGTTGCTGACCAGGTTCCGCACATAGTCATTGGTCTTGTGCTCCTTGTAGGAGATGTGTAGTAGTCTCTTCAAGCACTTGGTTTCGAATGCTTGGATTCTTCTTTCTGTTTCTGCCATCAGTGTCCATGTCTCACATCCATATAAGAGGATGGAGACCACCAGTGACTTGTAGAGCAGGAATTTTGTGTGGAATCTGATGTTGCTCTTCCATACCCTGTTGGGCAAAGCTCCTCTCTGTCCACTCAGTGATGTTGTCCATCAATTTATTCAGGTGAAGAGACGCAACTCTTCAAGCCACATTGCGAAGGGGAACAACTTCATGCGAATGTTGCTCAACATCATTTTCCCATCAGCAAGCACATAGGTGAATAAAATTAATAAAAGGTTCCGAACAACACTATTAGAAAGAAGGGTATATGAATTCTTGGACAGAGAACTTGTGTGTGTGTGTGTGTGTGTGTGTGTGTGTGTGTGTGTGTGTGTGTGTGTGTGTGTGTGGTTTCGTTTGCTTGTGTGCATGTTTTAGTTTGATCCTTTGGCAAAGTCATCATGATTCTAGCCCCTCATAGGTACTTTTGCGAAGGCTTTATGCCATGTGGTAAGATAAAAACTTCAGTTATAATCGGAAACTGTTTGAAACACCCCCCCACCAAAAACCATTGCTTTTTAATGACTTCTTATGTTTTACACTGCAGGTTTTAATGAGACCACGACAGCCTTTTTTTTTTTTATCGGGGGGGAAAAAGTGCGTAATGAATTGTCATCTTTTTTTCTTTTCTTTTTTTTGCTCTCCATACCCCACCCCTCCACGCTGCTCCATTTTCTATCCACTCACACTCTACAAACTTATACAGTGCCTCTCTTTTTGCTTACCTCTGGGCTTTTTTTGTAGAAGTCATCGACCTTTCAGTAGCAGTACCATCATGATGCCATGAGTCAGTGTCAGTGTCAGTCTTTTAACTCACTCAGTACGGCCAGTCCTCTCTTCTCCTCTACACAGACCCCTCGGATGTCCAGTGGGTGTCTCAATGACCCAACCTTTAGCTTCCGTCGCCAGAATTGTGGTATTCTTTGTCAACATTCACGTCTTCAGTATAAGAGTCTTCCGCTTGCAATATTTTGATGATGGTAATTGGGGTGAAATGCTGTTAACGTCGTCTCTTTCGCCGTTCCTATGGAGAGAGTTAAGAAGACCCAAGCCATGAACAAGCTGACCTAAGAGGATAAAAGGAGCGTAAGGCAAAAAGGTCGTTCACCTTAATTAATTACTCGACAACCAGCGTCAGTGTGTGCGGACTGCTGAGTTCTTGGGCGATGATTAATTAACGTTTCAGTTGCTCTTTGCTGACACGCTAATGCCGTCTTCTTCTTCTTCTTCTTCGTTCGTGGGCTGCAACTCCCACGTTCACTCGTATGTACACGAGTGGGCTTTTACGTGCATGACCGTTTTTACCCCGCCATGTAGGCAGCCATACTTTGTTTTTGGGGGGTGTGCATGCTGTGTGTATGTTCTTGTTTCCATAACCCACCGAACGCTGACATGGATTACAGGATCTTTAACGTGCGTATTGATCTTCTGCTTGCCTATACGCACGAAGAGGGTTGATTAAGGCATCAGCAAGGTCTGTCTGCACATATGTTGATCTGGGAGATCAGAAAAAAAAATCTCAAACCTTTCACCCACCAGGCGCCGTTATCGAGATACGAACCCGGGACCCTCAGATTCAAAGTCCAATGCTTTTAAACCACTCGGCTATTGCAACCGGTTCAAGGTTTATTTCAGCTGCAGGTCATTGCCTTTTCTTCACCACTGAGGTTCCCTTTAACTCTCTCCATACGAACGGCGAAAGAGACGACGTTAACAGCGTTTCACCCCAATTACCATCATCAAAATATTGCAAGCGGAAGGCTCTTGTACTGAAGAGGTGAATGTTGACAAAGAATACCACAATTCTGACGACGGAAGCTAAAGGTTGGGTCATTCAGACACCCACTGGACATCCGAGGGGTCTGTGTAGAGGAGAAGAGAGGACTGGCCGTACTGAGTGAGTTAAAAGGGATGCACCTCGCAGTCACGCGCAGCACAGAGCGCGCGGAGGAGAGAGGAGGGGAAGAGGAGGGGAGGGGAGGGGTGGGGTGGGGTGGGAAGGGGAGGGAAGAGGAGGGGAGGGGAGGGTAGTTAGATGGGAAAAGTGGGTGGAATGGGATGAAAACAATAACAACTTGAAGTAAACAGAGTTACAATTGTAGTCTTTTTTTTGTTTTTTTTTTTTTAAACCCCAAGGCTTACCCGTCAATAAATAAAGTTAAAAAAAAGAAGAAGACAGAAACATGGAGAGAGAGAGAGAGAGAGAGAGAGAGAGAGAGAGAGAGAGAGAGAGAGAGAGAGACAGAGACAGAGACAGAGAGACAGAGACAGAGAGAGACAGAGAGAGACAGAGACAGAGAGACAGAGACAGGGAGACAGAGAGACAGAGAAAGAGAGAGACAAGACAAGACAAAATGCTGGCGTGCTTTTTATTCATCCAGTCCCCCGCCCTGAAACAGGGTCGAGAGAGAGAGAGAGAGAGAGAGAGAGAGAGAGAGAGAGAGACAGAGAGAGACAAGACAAGACAAGACAAGACAAGACAAGACAGTACGTTCTCTTTTTTACCTCCAGCCCTCGTCCTAAATCAGGAATAAAGCTAAAAGAAATAAAAGGAAAAAAAAAATGTGCAAGAGGAAATAAATCAAAACACAATCAAAATGCATACATCCCTATATTCCGATTATCCCACCATTCACAGCCATTCCACACCCCCACCCCCCCGATATAGAGATAGATAGATAGACAGAGAGATAGATAGAGAGACAGACAGCCAGACAGACAGACAGAGAGTGTGTGTGTGAGAGAGAGAGAGAGACAGACAGAGACACAGACACAGAGAGAGACAGAGAGACACACAGGGAGAGAGAGAGAGAGATAGGGACAGAGACAGACAGAGAGAGAGAGAGAGAGAGAGAGAGAGAGAAAGAGATGGAGAGAGACATAGAGAGAGAGAGAGACAGAAAGAGAGAGGGGGAAGAGTCAGAGACAGAGACACAGAGAGAGACATAGTGTGTGTGTGTGTGTGTGTGTGTGTGTGTGTGTGTGTGTGTGTGTGTGTGTGTGTGTGTGTGTGTATGAAAGAGAGAGAGAGTCAGGCAGGCAGAGAGAAAGACAGACAGACAGACAGACAGACCGACAGACAGACAGACAGAGAAGAACAGCTGTTTCTGTCACAAACTGTCCATCGTTCGTCTGACGCATGTTCCTGAAGTTAGAAAAAATAACTGAAAAAAGAAATAGTGATTGAGACTTTCCCTACGGACACAGCAAAAGGTTCCCCAATTCTGTGAGACCAGGAGGAGGAGGAGGATAGAGGGGGGGGAGAGCGGGGGGTGGGATGGGGTGAGGGGGGGGGGGGGCTGCGGGGGGGGATGGGGGAAAGGGTGAACGGGGGAGGGATGAGAATGGGGAAGAACCCAGATAAATGAAATATTGGCTTGGAGGGGTGGTAGGGGTTAAGCCTATAGCTTTACATGGCACGAGTTAGAACAAGTCAACCTGTTATTTCAGAGTCCTGGAAAAAAAACCCTGAAAACTTATCACACAGTGCAGTGAAAGACTGCTTCTGCTACTACTGCTGCTTCTGCAGTTCCTCCTCTTCCTCCTACTACTACTGATGCTGCTGCTGCTACTACTACTACTGATGCTGCTGCTGCTGCTACTACTACCGCTGCTACTACTACTACTACTGCTGCTGCTGTTACTACTACTGCTTCTGCTGCTGCTGCTGCTGCTACTACTACTACTACTACTACTGCTGCTGCTGCTGTTGTTGCTGCTGTTGCTACTACTACTACTACTGCTGCTGCTGCTGTTGCTGCTACTACTACTGCTACTGTTGCTGCTGCTGCTGCTACTACTACTGCTACTGTTGCTGCTGCTGCTGCTACTACTACTACTGCTGCTGCTGTTACTACTACTGCTGCTACTACTACTACTACTGCTGCTGCTGCTATTACTACTACTACTGCTGCTGCTACTACTACTACTACTACTGCTGCTGCTACTGCTACTACTGCTGCTGCTGCTGCTGCTACTACTGCTGTTGCTATTACTACTACTGCTGCTGCTGCTACTGCTGCTGCTACTACTACTACGGCTGCTGCTGCTACTACTACTACTGCTGCTGCTGCTATTACTACTACTACTGCTGCTGCTGCTGCTACTGCTACTGCTGCTGCTGCTACTACTACTACTGCTGCTGCTGCTGCTGCTGCTGCTGCTACTACTACTGCTGCTGCTGTTGTTGCTGCTGCTGCTATTACTACTACTACTGCTGCTGCTGCTGCTGCTACTACTACTACTGCTACTGCTGCTGCTGCTGCTACTACTACTACTGCTACGCTTTCGGGGGTGTGCATGGTGATGATGGTTATGGTCTTGTTTCCATAACCCACCGAACGTTGACATGAATTACAGGATCTTTTTAACGTGTCTCTTTGATCTTAAGTTCTGCATGCTATGTAAACACGAACGGGGTGCAGGCTATGTGTGTGTGTGTGTGTGTGTGTGTGTGTGTGTGTGGTGTGTGTGTGTGTCAGTGTGTGTGAGAGAGTTTGCGCCGTGCGGTCGGAACTTGAACGCCGCGAACATGTGTATGTCAGTAGCGCCGGTATATGTGGGCCGTGTGTATGGGTGCGCGTGCGCGTGCACGTGCACGTGCATGTGAACATATGTCTGAGTGCGCTTCCATGTACATGTAATTGCGTGCGCGCGAGTATGTATGTGTGTGCATGCCTGCAGTGTGTTGTGAGTTGCACTGAAGAGCCGCAGTTGATTTTGTGTACCAGTATCAGTATCCTTGTGATGTTAGTCTGTCAGTGCTAATGCGATTCAGACCACACACATTGAAAATAACGTAACATTACAAACGAACAAAAAAAAAAAAAAAAAAAAAAAAAAAAAAAAAAAAAAAAAACCTACAGAGAAAATCAAATACCAACACGAACACCAACTCGATGGCGAAATTTTTTACTCTCCGTGATTGGCTTTCAATGTTCCGCCGTCTCCGGTCATTGAATGATGCACTGTTGTGTTGTGCAGGGGAGGAAACTCCAGCACATTGAAACGTGTCTGATACAAGTTGTGTGAGTTCACTCCCATTAGATTTTCCCCTCCCTCCCGTCACCTTCTCCTTGGGATTTTCGTCCTCCTCTGCTTCGTGCATCGCGACTGCGTGCAGACAGTGACCCCCTCCCCCTTTCCCTGAAAATAAAACAAACAACAACAACAACAAAGCAACAAAACAATTAAACAACAACAAAACAGCAACAATTAAGCAACAACAAGAAGAAAGCAACAACAAGAGCAACAACAACAACAACAACAACAAAACAACAACAACAATTAAACAACAACTAAACAACAACAACAACAACAAGGCAACAACAAAACAACAAGAGCAACAACAAAACAACAACAAAACAACAACAATTAAACAACAACAACAATTAAACAGCAACAACAATTAAACAACAACAATTAAACAGCAACAACAATTAAACAGCAACAACAATTAAACA
>NC_134902.1:15871363-15873863 GCF_041734735.1 Babylonia areolata | reverse complement strand
GAATTAACGGGAGCAGCTTTTGACATCCACTATTGTGACATTAAGAAAGAAAAAAATCCCAATATTCTGGCTTCTCGGGTGAAATCACACTTGTCTGAAACATACCCCCACCATTTATGTTTTAGAAAATCAGTTTGCTGGTTCTGGATATACAATTCCTGCTTTGAAAATTGAAAGTCATATCATATTGGAAAGGGGCTTCTCAATTTTCACAGCTGAAATAATTGCCATTCTTATTAAATTAACATATTTCTAATTGATCTGCCCCTAAACGTGATTGATGTTTCATTTTGTGTCGATTCAAAATCAGTTCTGCAGTCTATCAAATCAGGTTGTACAAACACTTAATCATGACATCATTTTTGAAATAAGATTTTTGATTCACTGAATTCAAATGAGAGGAAATTATATTGAAATGTGCTGGATTCCCTCACAATGTGGGCTTATTTCTAATGAACGTGCAGAACATCTTGCAAAACATGGAGCTGAAAACGCAATTGAAATTCCTCGTCGTTTATCATCATCTTAAATGTGTAATGTTGTTGAAAGAAATATACTGAAATCCATTCTGTTTTTCGAAGTTAACACTTCTGCCTTATTAAATGCTAACAGAACTGACAGGGCTGTTAAGAGCATGACATTTAGGTTATTACTAAATGTCCCATATGCAAAATAGTGTGAACATATTGAATTCATTTAAGTTCAGGGTCATTTAACGGAAGAGCACGTTTTAACCCGCTGTTTAGAAACGAAACCTTTTTTACCTCAAGAAACTATTGAACACGTATTACCAGTTTAATTTTTTTTAAAGTTATGTATTTCATTATGTTCTTTATCAAAGTTAGCTAGTAATGTATCAAATAGTCCAGTTGGTTGTTTATTGTAGATCCCCACATCATCCTCTTTTTAAATGATAATCTGTGGAAGCATTCCTCACAATATATGATTAGTGATTCATTTTCTGTCCTGATCCCGCTTCCCCCATCCCCCTCTCACACACACCATTCCTACACTGTGTGTTTCTTTCTCCAGTCACTGACAGTCATCCTCCCCATTTTACATTTTGTATTCCTTTTCCACATTCTGTTCTCTCTCTCTCTCTCTCTCTCTCTCTCTCTCTCTCTCTCTTCCTTCCTCAGCCCCCACCCCCACCCCCCTCCACCTCAACCGCCCCCTTCTCAGTTGAATAGTTCTTCCCCTGCCATTGATTTTCAGAAATGATGATTTCTAAGACATAATAATAATAATAACAACAATATCTATTTTCAGTCTAATAAAGAGACTATGAATAAATGAACAACTACAGTTTTAATAGTAATAACAATAACATAATAATAATGATATGATGTTGATAATAATGATGGTGATGATGGCGACGTTGATGAAATTATGATGATAGTAGTATAGATACTTATAATAGCATTAACAATCAAAATGATAGCAAACAAAACAAAACAGACAAGTCATGGCTTTTGACATCCTACAGCATGGAATGATGGTTATGAAAATTATGTTTCCTCTATGAACAAATCAGAGCTTGCAGATGGAAATACCAGCACAGAAATGCTGCAGTGGATGTATTTTGCATTCCGTAAGTCTAGTAGGGTGATTCAGGGCAAGAAGCCCAGTCGGTGTCAAACGCTCACCCCGAAAACATCGGAAATTTTGTGACACAACGAACCAAAGACAATCTTACCATTTCCGCTTCCCATCTGAGAAAACACACCCCAACACGGAAGCCACTCAGACGTCAGCTATGTTTTCCACATGCATTCGATTGTTTTCACTTTGATTTCTGTAAAACCCATGCTGATGAAATTTCGATGTCAGTGTCTTTTTTTCATTCAAAAATAAAATTCGATAATATTTTTCTGTGAAAAGAATATCTCAGCAGTTGAACCGTAGCGTTGAAACCTATTTGTCTCCCTTGAAAGTCTATCATCTTAGTGTTTTCAAACTAGGTCAAAACGCCTACAAGGTGTTGGGCAAGACACCCAACTATAGGCCTTTTGTCCCTTCACTGGGCGTTTTGCCCCCTGTGATTTGGAAAAGATGGTGAACCCTTTCTTTGTGCTTCTTTCTGACTTTGCTTTATGAATGTTACGCAGCATTCGTGCACTTGTGCATTCATGTATACAAAATACCAAAAACAAAAGTCAGTTTTTACAGGCCACAAGACTCATGTGAACAAAGGGTTAGACAGTAGCATCCACAGGGTATTCAATGTGATTTGATGATCATATACATACTATACATTTTTTTTAATTGCTGGAGGTAGCCTTGCAGTAATGAATATACGATCTTTAAGCATTCTTTAATATAACTTCTTAATTTGATAATCCTACCATCCAATGAACTTGAGCTGAACAACCAGGCCTTGAAATTTAAAGAAAAAATCTGTAATAACAGAGGGGAATGTATTTTTTTATGCAAGGACGTGTAACTTGGGCAGACAACCACCCTCCCCCCAAAAAAACAAAAAACAAAACAACAACAACAA
>NC_134902.1:15866363-15868863 GCF_041734735.1 Babylonia areolata | reverse complement strand
AAATACTGCATATAAACCACACACACACACACACACACACACACACACACACACACGCATACACGCATACAACACTTTATAATATTCATGACAGATCCAGTCTCTTGCGTTCTTGAGTGTAAGATAAGATAAGATAAGATAAGATAAGATAAGATAAGAATAACTGTATTATCTCCAACTGGAGAAATTTGGTCAGGTGCATTATCACAACATAGACAAGTAAACAACATGGGGACCATAACTGTAAAAGCCAACAACAGCCCCAACAAATATTACGAAGATACAAATGTAAAAAATATCACATACATCGTTTCATACATACATCCACACACTGCAGGTAATAACTAGTATTCTTAATGTAAAAACAGAAAGAATTAAGAAACATTATTTGAATATAATTATAAACATAGCCTACTATACTGCACATTGATTATAATAGACAGATAAGATAAGAATAAAGATGAATTGCGGAAAACCACAACCAGATAATCAGCACACACCCGCACCGCCCCCCCCCCCCCCCCCCGCCCCCCCCACCCCACACACGCGGATATAACCCACACACGTAACCTGCTGTTGTCTGCCAATCTGTTCGCCCACGATTTATCGCAAGTGAAAGAAATCGTGGGATTGCGAGAAAGTGTGGTCATTCCTCTCCCACGAAGCAATATCTGAAAAGCGGATGTTTGTTATATTGCTGAATGTTAATGACGATGATAACAGTAGGTGCCTACAATGACAATAACATCTTCAGAAGGTCAGCCACAGCTTGATGATCATGATAATGGATGATCGTATTGATAATCAGTAAAACCTTCTAATGGTTTGGATGATAATGATAATAATATGACGGTGATGATGATGGATAACTGTGATGATGATTAGTCAAAATTAATCTTCAACATGTAAGCAATAAAATGATTATGATGATAATGGATGACCGTGATCATAGAAGTAATTCTAAAAAAAAAAAAAAGAACCTACAACTTCACAGGGTTGGCCACGAGACGATAATGTTGATAATGGATGATTATGATAATAACTGTAAAAAGATAACATGAAATAAAATAAGGTTAGTGATTTGGAAGGGATGAGGACGTCGACGATGACGGTGATGACAACGGATGACCAGGATGAAGATAACCAAACAAAACAGCAACAACAAATCTGTCATGTCGTCAGCGATAAGAGGACGATGAAAATGATGAATGACTATGAAAATCTTCAAAAGGTTAACCACTGGATGCTGCTGCTGCTGCTGCTGCTGCTGCTGATGATGATGATGATGTCACTGGATCTTCGCATGTGACTGTCAGAATAAGATCAGTATTGTTCTCGTTTGCCAGTGAGGATCAAACAGAATTTATACAGCCGAGGTACATTGGCGATAAAATCAGGTTACACACTCAAATACATACATGAATATACATGAACACACATATAGAATCATGATACCTGCACATATACACACAATGATTAACATGTACTTCATAAACATACCTATATATATGCAAATGGATTAGAAAGAGAGAGAGTCTCAAAGATGAGACACACAGAGATAGATATACCTGAAGTTCTGGTCCTGTAGCTGAGACAGAAAACGAATACCGCTTCAATTCTTCTTCACGTTAGTGGGTTGCTGTTGAATGTGATCTGCAGTGAGGCGGCTGGGCCCACTTTTATAGCTTCCTTGGAGTGGTATCGTCTGCATCATTTCATCGGGATTTCACGTCTATGATGAAATATTCATACTGTTGAAGTGATTGACAAATGTAATTGACAGCTCTCTTGAAGAGAGAGAGAGAGAGAGAAGGGGGGAGGGGAGGTGTGGCATTAGGGGGGCGGAGGGAGAAATGAGTGTGTGTGGATGGGAAGCGGAGAAGTATGGGGGATGAGCACGGGGGTGTGGGGGTAACTGGTAGGGGTGTGGAGGGGAGGGGGTGGGGGGGCACCTGCCTATCACTGTTGGTGGGCTGTTTTGTTCAAGCCACCAAAACAACACTTTCTGCTCTCTGAGAAAATTGTTTTCACAATTAACACGTGTTCATTGTTTGTTTGTTGATGTACTTTTTTTTTTTTTGGCGCGCGCGCGCGTGTGTGTGTGTGGTGCGCTCGCGCATGCGTGCTGGCATGTGTATTTGTGCATATTGTGTGTATATGTGTGTGTGCGCGCGTGCGTGCGTGCGAATGTGTGTGTGTGTGTTAGTGTGTGTGTGTGTGTGTGTGTGTGTGTGTGTGTGTGCACGTGCAGCCAGGAGCAGGTGGTGGAGCTGTACCAGAGGCTGCACACGGGGGAACACCCCGAGCTGCTGGAGCAGTTCGAGTCCATCCTGCTGGGGGTGATCAAGGACGTCAGGGGCTACCAGGTGGAGAACGAACGGCTGGAGAAAACTTTCAAAAGGTCAGACACTGCATCGTGATGTCGGTGATGGTGATGGTGATGGTGTTGTTATTGATGATGGTGTTGATGATGATGGTGGTGGTGATGACGGCGATGATG
>NC_134902.1:15851363-15853863 GCF_041734735.1 Babylonia areolata | reverse complement strand
ATTGTCTTTGGTTCGCTGTGTCACAAAATTTCCGATATTTTCGGGGTGAGCGTTTGACACCGACTGGGCTTCTTGCCCTGAATCACCCTACTAGACTTACGGAATGCAAAATACATCCACTGCAGCATTTCTGTGCTGGTATTTCCATCTGCAAGCTCTGATTTGTTCATAGAGGAAACATAATTTTCATAACCATCATTCCATGCTGTAGGATGTCAAAAGCCATGACTTGTCTGTTTTGTTTTGTTTGCTATCATTTTGATTGTTAATGCTATTATAAGTATCTATACTACTATCATCATAATTTCATCAACGTCGCCATCATCACCATCATTATTATCAACATCATATCATTATTATTATGTTATTGTTATTACTATTAAAACTGTAGTTGTTCATTTATTCATAGTCTCTTTATTAGACTGAAAATAGATATTGTTGTTATTATTATTATTATGTCTTAGAAATCATCATTTCTGAAAATCAATGGCAGGGGAAGAACTATTCAACTGAGAAGGGGCGGTTGAGGTGGAGGGGTGGTGGTGGTGGAGGCTGAGGAAGAGAGAGAGAGAGAGAGAGAACAGAATGTGGAAAAGGTATACAAAATGTAAAATGGGGAGGATGACTGTCAGTGATTGGAGAAAGAAACACACAGTGTAGGAATGGTGTGTGTGAGAGGGGGATGGGGGAAGCGGGATCAGGACAGAAAATGAATCACTAATCATATATTGTGAGGAATGCTTCTACAGATTATCATTTAAAAAGAGGATGATGTGGGGATCAACAATAAACAACCAACTGGACTATTTGATACATTACTAGCTAACTTTGATAAAGAACATTTTGAAATACATAACTTTGAAAAAATTGAAACTGGTAATACGTGTTCACTAATTTCTGGAGGTAAAAAAGGTTTCGTTTCTAAACAGCGGGTTAAAACGTGCTCTTCCGTTAAATGACCCATACAAATGCGTTCAATATGTTCACAATATTTTGCATATGGGACATTTAGCAATAACCTAAATGTCATGCTCTTAACAGCCCTGTCAGTTCTGTTAGCATTTAATAAGGCAGAAGTGTTAACTTCGAAAAACAGAATGGATTTCAGTATATTTCTTTCAACAACATTACACATTTAAGATGATGATAAACGACAAGGAATTGTAATTGCATTTAAAGCGTTTTTAGTTTCAATTTTTGCAAGATGATCTGCACGTTAAGTAGCATTTTAGTAGCCCACAGTGTGAGGGAATCCAATATATTTCAATATATGTTCTTCTCATTTGAATACAGTGAATCAAAAATTTTATTTCAAAAATGATGTTATTATTAATGTTTGTACAACCTCATTTCACAGACTGCAGAACTGATTTTGAACGAACACAAAATAAAACATCAATCGTTTAGGGGCAGATCAATTAGATATGTTAATGCCATAAGAATGGCAATTAAATCAGCTGTAAAAATTGAGAAGCCCTTTCCAATAATTTTATGATAAGACTTTTCAATTTTCAAAGCAGGAATTGTATATCCAGAACCAGCAAATTGATTTTTTCTAAAGCAGAAACATCTGTATATATATTTTTAGTGGTGGGGGTATTTTTGAGACAAGTGTGATTTGACCCGAGAAGCTAGAATATTGGGATTTTTATTTTATTTTTTATCTTTCTTAATGTCACAATATTGAATGTCAACAGCTGCTCCAGCTGCTGGTGAAGTGCTCATAATCGGAGCAACATTTTGTGGATCTACATTCGATTGATTAGTGACACATATGTAGAAATAGTTTATAGATTTCTGTTTTGTTTCGCTAGTTTAGAAAAAAGTTTGTCAAACCGTATAATTGTCTCAGTTTTGACAGAATTTTCAGTAGCTCTTGCTCTAATTACATATTTTGCCGATGCTAGCTTTCTAAATTCATGAAGAGGTAGTATTTCTATAGCTATTAAAACTATTCTGTTGTTGTTTTGCGTTGTTGTTGTTGTTGGTGGTTATCATTATTTTTTCCCCATTAGATACCATATTATGTTGTTTGTTCGTACTTTTTTTCTTTTGTAGTATGCACATGTCTTTTCTGAATAAATAAATAAAATAAAATAATTTATTTTCCTTAAAAATATAGTGCGAAGACTGGAGTAACCTGCTACATAGACTGGCGTTCGGCAACTGTGACGGTAAGTCTCTTATTATTATTATTATTATTGTTTACGCCTAGTCTTGAAAATGATCCCTAGGCATTTACAAATAGAACACATATGTAAATATCAAAAAGGAAGAATTGAACACAAGATACCAAACATCATTAAAAATTATTCATCCCCCCCCCCCCCACACACACACCCACAATACACACAAGCACACACACACACACACACACACACACACACACACACACACACACACACACACGTCATAGCACACAATCGAAAACAATCCACAATCATAAATATGTATACTACCAACGAATTCTGAAACTGTCAAAACTCACTCACTCACTCAC
>NC_134902.1:15823863-15828863 GCF_041734735.1 Babylonia areolata | reverse complement strand
CAGGACAATCAATCAAATCATTGCCCATGCACACCGTGCAACCTCATTGTCCATCTAGTCATTGTTCTGGCGCTGGCATGAATCTCTCTCTCTCTCTCTCTCTCTCTCAATGCTATGAATATGCATGGTGAGACAGGAGAGAGAGAGAGAGAGAGAGAGAGAGAGACAGAGAGAGAGAGAGAGAGTCGCGAGCAAGTCATGCAAGACTAGACAAGACAGACCATACATAAGCACTGCATGAATCATTTTCACGTTCCGACGATCTTTGCCAAATGGCCGAAGGGGAACTGACGTGTGTGTGTGTGTGTGTGTGTGTGTGTGTGTGTGTGTGTATGTGTGTTTCTCTCCTCCCTCTCTTCTCTCACCCTCTCTCTCCTCCCTCCCTCCTCCCTCTCTCTCTTACCCCCCCTTTCTCTCCTCCCTCCTCCCTCTCTCTCTTTCCCCCCCTTTCTCTCCTCCCTCCTCCCTCTCTCTCTTTCCCCCCCTTTCTGTGTGTGCGCCCCCCCCCCACCCCCCCACAAAAAAAAACCCACAAAAAACCCCCTCCTATCTTCACCTAGCAGATGTGCCGGGGATTGAACACAGACAGGAAAACTCGCGCGGAAAAAAATCCAGCACTTTTAACCCTTTCACGGCCAAACTCGCATTTATATATGCAGCAGTTAGGCAGAGGACCCATGTCACTGAAAGGGTGACCCAGATCATGGATCTGTTATCCATGAACCTACTGCTCTTTTATGTTCCCGTGATGGTAGGATAGACCATATTTTCTACACATCACAGGGAGGGTGGGGGGGGGGGGGAGGGTGGGAAGTGTGTGTGTGTGTGGGGGGGGGGGGGGGGGGGGGAATCCTCAGCTAGTCTTAGGCGCCATATTTTCTGTGTTTATAGCACAAGGGAATTTTAAACTCCAAATTGACTGGCCAGTGAAAGGGTAAACCATTCGAAACACAGCACCCCGGCATTCAAGAAGAGAGGATGGACAACCAGGGGCTGGGGTGTGTGTGTGTGTGGGGAGGGGGGGGGGGGGGGGGGGGCGCATGGCCCTTATTGCGAAGTCCATGTGAAGGGGCGTGGGAGGGGGAGAGGTGGTGGGGGAGAGGAGCCGGGGGGCCGGGGGGGTGGGGGGGGGGGGAGGGGAGGGGGTGTGCAAGGGAGCGTGACACCCCGACCTGCTCATACATCCATTGTGTCCCTGTCTCATTGATTAATAATGTGCACGTGTCGTCCGCGCGTGTGGGTCAGGCATCGCTGAGATTGTTAAAGCCCTCGTCAAACCACTCAGTCACAGATGTCAGAGGGAAGGTTTTATAGTTCAGTAGCAGGCTATGATTATTTACCTTTTTTATTCTTAGTGTCATGTTAATTAATAGGTTAGATATTTGCAGCAATAAAGATTCATTATCATGGTCACGTTGGGTGGGGGTGGGGTGGGGTGGGGGAGAGGGGGGAAGAAAAAAGAAAGTTAATTTTGGCAATATATATATATATTTTTTGTGATGATGATTATTCTTTTTCGCACAAAAAGCCAACGACATTTATCATTAAATTAATGATAATGATGATGATGATGATGATGATGAAAATAATTTTGTAAAATACATGACAAAGGTAGTGGCAAGGTAAATGAAAATAGCGGTGGCATCAGTGGATGCCCACTAAGATTGCGGCAATGATAAATAGCGGCAAGGATAGCGACAATGGTAGCCTAATGACAAGGATAATATTAATTTACAATGATGGCAAGAATAGCAACAATAATAACACTATGTAGAGAAAAACACAACCAAAGGCTATAATGACAGGAATGGAAAGAGAATTGAAAGTGATAATAACAAGAGCAAAAAACAAATGCAATGACAAAGATATCAACAACATAGGAAAACAGCCGGGGGGACCAAAGGAAAAAAAAAACCCATAGATGACGAGTCACAGAAACAACGACAACAACGACAATGACAATGGCAAGGGAACACACACACACACACACACACACACACACAGGGCCCCCCCCCCCCTCCCCCCCCCCCCCCCCCCCGATTCATTCACAACGCCTCCAAAGAAAAAGGCCTTATTAACTCTCTCCATACGAACGGCGAAAGAGACGACGTTAACAGCGTTTCACCCCAATTACCATCATCAAAATATTGCAAGCGGAAGGCTCTTGTACTGAAGACGTGGATGTTGACAAAGAATACCACAATTCAGACGACGGGAGCTAAAGGTTGGGTCATTCAGACACCCACTGGACATCCGAGGGGTCTGTGTAGAGGAGAAGAGAGAACTGGCCGTACTTAGTGAGTTAACCTTGTAAAGAGACAACCCCCCCCCCCCCCCCCACCGCCCGATTCATTCACAACGCCTCCAAGGAAAAAAAGGCCTAATATAATATTAATACTAAGCCGAAACAGAAAAGGCGTTCATTCCGACCCTTGGCTGAGGCGGTTAGTAGTGCTACTACTACTACTACTACTACGCGCGCGCGAGGGAAAGGATTTGATTTGACTGGGGCATTGCTGCCGTCGTAGTAGCGTGGTTGTTCTATTGGTCAACGCTCCAGGCTCGGTTGTTGCTCACAGCTGTCTGGGGTCGCTGCCACCACACCACGGCTGACTCCTGACAAAGAACTAAAGGTTAGACGTGGACGAAGCGCCTGGAGTGACCCGGAAACAAAGACGCGTTGAGTGGGCAGGAAGGAAAGGAAGGAAAGGAAGGAAGGGAGGGAGGAAGGAAGGAAGGAAGAAGGAAGGAAGAATGGAGCGGCCAGAGGAACGGAGACCGACCGACAGACAGACAGACAGACAGGCAAACTCTGACAGGTGGCGGATACAGGACGTTACCTCTCGTGGAGCGCGATTAGCGCTATATTTCAGTGTAATTTAGTTTGAAAAAAAAACAACAACAACCCAAAAAACCCCCTCTGCTGTTGCATAAGCTGTGGTACATATGTATTATGAGACTGAAAGGGATGATTAGACAGACATACAGAGACAATGAGAGAGAGAGAGAGAGACAGAGACAGAGAGAGAGAGAGAGAGAGAGAGAGAGAGACAGGCAGACAGAGAGAGAGAGAGGGAGAGAATGACAATGGCAATGACAATGACAAATGTTTTATTGAGGGTGGAATGGATAAGCTGGAAGCTTCTTTACACCATGCCCTCACACACGCATACACACACATTGTAATAAATGAAACAAGTGTGAATAAATAAATAGATAATAATAGATACATAAAGAGAGAAAGGGGAAGAGACAGAGAGACAGACAGACAGACAGACAAACAGACACACAGACAAAGCTTACGAACAGAGAGGCGAAACAAACGAATAGACAGAGACATTATTCAGACTGTTTGATTTTTTCAAAAATTTTACATGATCTATTTTTTGCCGTATTTTCTACTGTGATGTGGTATGCTTGGAGATTATCTGAGTGTGCACGCGTGTGCGCGCAAACTTGATTCGCTGAACGAGGTCTGTTTGTGTTTTCTTATTCTTATTTAGAATATTTGTGTTTTATGGTGTGTTTTTTTAGGTTTTTTTTAAATCTTTATTCGAACTTTTTTTTTGTTGATTTCGATTAGTTCTCTTAGACAGACAGACAGACAGATAGACAGACATACATACAGACAGACAGACAGACAGGTAGATAGACTAACGGTAGGCTCGGAAGACCTGGCCATAAACCTTGGGTCTTTCCTTAAGTCAGGCATCAGACCCCCCCTCCCCCCATCATTTTTTCCAGTTGATTGATTGATTGGCTGATTGATTGATTTTTTTTTTTTTTTTTTTTTTTTTGCGGGTGATACATGGGTCCGCACACTTTATAAATTATATTTCTTGACTGACTTTTTTTTCTTTTCCTTTTTTTTTTCTTATTTTTTGTTTACTACACCCTTCCACTAGATCTTGAGTGCTGGTCTGGGAAGCTAGTCCTTCGGATGAGGCGTTAAACCCAGGTCCCGTGAAGTATCATGCACTTGGTGCTCGTGAAAGAACCCAATGTATTGAAAAATGAAGAAGAAGAAGAAGAAAGAAGAAGAAAGTTGCTGTCCCTTGACTGTGGAAAAATTCCACTTCGACAGTGAAGCAAACACACACACACACACACACACACACACACACACACACACACACACACACACACACACACACACACACACACACACACACACACACACACAACACACACACACACACACACACACACACACACACACACACACATATATACACACACACCACCGGAAAAAAAAGATAATGGCACTGCACTGAGACGCTGCACTGTGTGAAATTCGGACTACTCTGCCCCCCCCCCCCCCCTCCCCTCCCTCCTCTCCCCCCTCCCCCAGGGAGAGCAGTCCGAATTTTACACAGAGAAATGTAATGTGACAATACAATAAATACAATACAATATTTGACTTGACTTGACTTGACTATTAGACGGTTGAGGCCCCGTTAAGGGCCTGTTCGTCGTCCGAGATCTATTAATTCAACTGATGTGCATGCGACGATGGTGCGGGCAATGGCTGGTACAAAAGATGGTGGTTAGCACTGGCAGGCAGGAACATAATATACTGAAGGTAGCTCAGTCCAGTAGCAGCTGTCCAGGCGGCTTTTAAAAGAGTAATACAATCCAATGCGACACGACACGACACGACACGACACGACACGACACGACACGACACGGCACGGCACGACACTACACGAGACGCCACGCCACGACACGAGACGGCACGATACGACACGACAAGACACGACACGACACGACACGACACGACACGACACGACACGACACGACACGGCATGACACGACACGACACGGCACGACACGACACGACACGACACGGCACGACACGGCACGACACGGCACGACACGACACAGCACGACACGACACGACACGACACGACACAATAGCTGTCACATGACAATGCCCACATTGTGGTGGATCGTCCCTCCCCCTCCCCCACCACCCCTCATACCCCCCCCCCCCCCACTCA
>NC_134902.1:15801363-15803863 GCF_041734735.1 Babylonia areolata | reverse complement strand
TAACCATTCGGCTATTGCGCCAGTGATGTGTGACATATCAAGCTTGGTGAGAAAAGGTCCAGTCTGCTTACCCTGATACATTCTTTATAGTGGTGGTCCAGGTGCTAGTCTTTTTTCTTTTTTTTTCGATGAGAACTGACGATGAACCGAGGTCCCGTGAGCAGCGGCATGCACTTAGCGTAGGTAAAGGAACCCACGGCAACATAAAAGAGTTTGTGCCTGACAAAAATTCTGTTCAGATATCTACCCACTTTCTTGACATATGAAATACAGTAACAGGCAGGAAAATCAATCAAAAATAAAAGAGAGAGAAAAAAAAATGTGGGTCACGCCACACTGCTGTGAAGCACTTTCCCCGTGAAAAGCAGTCTGAATTTTTGTTGTGACAATACAATACAATACAATACAATACGATACATGTATGATAGTCGTGTCAGACTATGACCATCAGAACAGCAGAGGAGGTAACTGTTGTCCCGAACACCCGGGCTAGAATTTGATTATAGTGGAGAGTGTCTTGCCCAAGTTACATCCCCATTCTCTCGGCCAAGAGGGTTTTAGGACAGTCGGCGCTGGGATGGTTCCCTAAGGCCAGCTAACCCCCAAGGCAGCAGCACTAAGAGCCAGTGCAATTTTCCCTCCTAGTTTGAGAGTCCTAGTCCTTCACAAAAGACTAGGCTGTAAATAATTTCCAATGTGATGGAGAAAACATTGATCATACAGCTCTCAACTTTGCTGTTGACAAAAATATAAGCTTATGGGAATCTGTGATATCAGCTAGAGAATTGGGCGCAAATACACGACACGACACGACACGACACGACACGACACGACACGTCACGACACGACACGACACAAGACACGACACGACACAAGACACGACACGGCACGACACGACACAAGACACGACACGACACGGCACGACACGACACGACATTACACGACACGACACGACACGACATTACACGACACGACACGACATTACACGACACGACACGACATTACACGACACGACACGACACGACATTACACGACACGACACGACATTACACGACACGACACGACATTACACGACATTACACGACACGACACGACATTACACGACACGACACGACACGACATTACACGACACGACACGACATTACACGACACGACACGACACGACACGACACAAGTTGGAGGCATCTGGGAGGAGATTCTGTGTTGTGCTGCACAAACAGCTTCGATGGGACCATCATCATCACCCGGCATCGACTGCCACACATGTGTGTGTGTGTTCATGTGTGAACTGCATCACTACATCGTTTTGTTTGTTTAAGTTGTCCCCAGCCCCAACCCCACAATCTCCATGTCTCCGTCTCTGTCAGCCTGTCTGTCTGTTTGTCTGTCTGTCCTGTCTGTCTGTCTGTCTCTGTCTCTGTCACACACTCTCTGTTGTGAGTGACTGTAAAAGCGTGAATTGATGACACATGTTGGCGTATAATTGGTGTGTAATAAAGTAGAAAACTCTCTCTCCCCCCCCCACGCCCCCCCCTCCCCCCACACACGCACCCTCCCCCCTATCCCACAGACAATCCTCTCCCTCCCACCTCCCCCCCTCCCCCCCCCCTCACGGCCCCCCCCCCCACGCCTCCACCCCCCCCCCCCACACACACACACACACACCTACCTCCACACGATGAGATAAGAGGGTCAGGGTATCTGGATGATGGACTTTCCAGGTTTTGCTGTTTGGTACGAAGGCAACAGAGAGAGAGAGAGAGAGAGAGAGAGGGGAGGGGGGTGATAATGGCGGCTGGAGGAAGAAGGGGGGGGGGGAGACTTGCGGTTGGGGTTACGGGGGGGGGGGGGGGGGGGGGGGGGGGGGGGGGGGGAACAACGATGCATCGATAATTATGATAATAACGATGTCAGTGGCGGATGATGGAACTCTAAGGGGTCTAGCTGCTTTGTCTTGGCAGGAAGGAGAGAGGAGGGAGAGAGGAGGGAGAGGGGGGAGAGGGGAGAGGAGGGAGAGAGGAGGGAGAGGGGAGAGAAGGGGAGGCGAGGGGTGTTGGCTAATGATGTTGGACCTCGGGATGATGGAGTTCCAAGAGGCTGGCTCCTCTGGGGCTAAGGAGGAGTGATGGGGGTGGTGTTTGGGTTTAGCAAGAAGATAGATTTGAGCCAGTTGTGTGTGTGTGTGTGTGTGTGTGTGTGTGTGTGTGTGTGTGTGTGTGTGTGTGTGTGTGATGTGAGTTGGAGGATCATGATATGTGACGTCAACTCTGGATGAACCATAGTGTATAACATCAGTACTGGATCATTTATGATGTATGATGTCAGCTCTGGGTGAATCGTGATGTATGACGTCAACTCTAGGTGAATCATTATATATGATGTCAACACTAGGTGAATCATGATGTATGACATTAACACTAGATGAATCATGATATATGACGTCAACACTAGTGAAACATGATGTATGACATCAACACTGGATGAATCATGATATATGACG
>NC_134902.1:15791363-15793863 GCF_041734735.1 Babylonia areolata | reverse complement strand
TCATGTTGACAATACAACACGGCATGATAGGCCACTGCCTCTTGTTGACAATACAACATGGCATGATAGGCCACTGCCTCTTGTTGACAATACAACATGGCATGACAGGCCACTGCCTCTTATTGACAATACAACATGGCATGACAGGCCACTGCCTCTTGTTGACAATACAACATGGCATGACAGGCCACTGCCTCATGTTGACAATACAACACGGCATGATAGGCCACTACCTCTTGTTCACAATACAACATGGCATGACAGGCCACTGCCTCTTGTTGACAATACAACATGGCATGACAGGCCACTGCCTCTTGTTGACAATACAACATGGCATGACAGGCCACTGCCTCTTATTGACAATACAACATGGCATGACAGGCCACTGTCAGCCAATATTTCACCGTGTTGTCGTTGTTGTGTTATCCTTTCAATTACTTCTGCAACACAACTGTCTTTGCGGTTGAGAGAGTGGGGGAGGGGGGAGAAGGGTGATAAGGACAGACAGACAGACAGAGAAAGGGAACGATCATATGCCTGGCAGACTGTTACAGAGACAACATATTACAACACGGGCAAAACCGTAGGACTGTGCAGTTACCGTGTCGTGAGGGCCCACATCCTCAAACGGTGATCTCCGTCAGGCAACAACAGGATGGATAACAATTCTTGGAAAGTGACGGTCTGTTCAGCACAACACTTAACAAGACCCAGCAATAGCCAGTTTTTATGTTGGATGCGAGGATGCGCGTCATTGGCGCTACCGTCTGCACAGAAGGAGCAGGCCAACAAACTGGTGTCATACGATGAAATCAAGACAATCATCAAGGCACAGCAAGGAATAAAGTGGCGCCTCCAGCACCCCAAATATAACCCAGAAGACATATACCATTTGCTGAAACGACGGGAACAGGTCAAGATCTTCCGCCTGAGGACTGGACACAACCGCCTACTCCACCACATGCACACAAAATTTGGCATTGGACAGAGTGGAGAGTGCCCTTGTGGTGAGGGACCAATGACAACCGACCACATCCTTCAAGACTGTACGACGCATGCAGCATCCAGGAGGAAGTGGAAGCCAAGCTGTACGGCACCCTGGAGGAGCTGCGATGGACGGCAGCCTTCATCGAGGACACTGGGCTGCTCATCTAACGGGAGGCGAACGAGGATGAAGAATTGGCGCTACGTGTCATTAGCGGTACGTGGCATTAGCGCTTCGTGTTATTAGCGCTACGTGTCATTAGCGGTACGTGTCATTAGCGCTGCGTGTCATTAGCGCTTCGTGTTACTAGCGCTACACAGCATTAGCGCTGCGTGTCATTAGCGATGCGTTTCATTAGCGTTGCCTACCATTATCACTACGTTCACCAGCCGCCGTCGCGAAGTGGCTAGCGTCGCGGACTGACGGCTTGGAGGACGCGGGTTCGAATCCCAGCGGAGGTAGGTTTTTCGGTCTGCGGCCGGCTCCTAACCAGAGTTGAGTAAGCTTCGGGCTTAAATGGGGAGACTGGGACCACACTGTCGAGTGTCATCCACTTCAAAGATGTGTCTGGGTGTGTTGCACAAATTATCTGACCAACACTGCAAGTGTCTATCTCTCGGGCCTGGTTAACGCCGGGATATCATCATGACAGTAAGCATAGAGTACAGCCTTGTCACGGTCTCAAACCAAAATGGACCTCCATAGCAACATCGTCATCGTCATCCTCCTCCTCCGTCATCATCATTAATATAAACAAAACAGTCTCAAAGTCTGTGGCCTTTCATGCCCTACTTTCATGGTCACCTCAGTTTCGATACCCATCCAATTCCGTGCTTGGGGCGAGTCCTGTCAATGTCTTCAGTGTCGGCAGATTCATGGGGGGCTGTTGTTTGAGGGACGTGGTGGCGGTCTCCACTCTGGGAGGGACGCTCACTCAGTCTCGCTCCGCGACTAGGCCATTATTGCCGTTAGTAGGGGGCTTAGTATGTGGTGTCCTAAGTACGTTAAATCAGAACAGGCACCACTGAACACCACCGAAGTGACTCAGCAGCAGTGCAGGATCTCCTCTGGTGTGTGGCCTCCTGGCGACCTAACATCGATGGTTCCATGCAGACTGCCGACGCTGGAACTGTGACGAACGAGCCTGGTGCAGCTGTGTATAGGGAAATCTAAATGAGCCGCGTTGGAGTAATGCCACCGAAACGGTGCAGATGATGGGACAGCAAAAAACAACAACAAAAAACAAAAACAAAAAAATAAAAAAAGCTACGTTCAATAGCGCTGCCTATCAATAGCGCTACGTGCCATTACCACAATGTTCAAAAACGCTACGTGTCGATAACACATGCGAGTAGAACTCCCCATTTGGACTGGGAGTTTGGTGCTCCAACGACAGACCTGACCTGGCACCCATGAATCAGATCAAATTATGTTGCTTATACTGTTATAGATAGATAGATAGGTAATAATAATAATAATAATGGTATTTATATAGTGCTGAATCTTGTGCAGAGA
>NC_134902.1:15771363-15783863 GCF_041734735.1 Babylonia areolata | reverse complement strand
CTTCTTCTTCATCTTCTTCTTCTTCTTCTTCTTCAGAGCCGTAGTCTCAAGTCTGTTGGAGGCACTATTGATGACCTGGCAACCAGTTCTCCCCATCCATATCTCCCTGTCCCTCGTCTCTCATCATGGCGTCGTTCTGTCTCAGGCCTGTCCGTCCACCCCTGGGATAGGTTATCACCATCCTATCTCTTTTCCTGTCTGCCGGCCATTCCCTCTTCTTCCTTGCACACTGTACCTTTTACAACGACTGTCTCGGCAAATGGCACGCTGATTGTGAGACGTACCCGTTACCATTTCCACTGGCAAGGCGGGGACAACACCGTCGTCACGTCCTTCCAGGGACCCCCCCCCCCTCCCTGCCCCCCGCCCCCCAACCCCCTGTGCACTGTTGGAGCTGTGACTGCCATGTGTCTGGGTGTAGCTGTGCATATCACTGACAAATATCACTCATCTTCTGCATTCTCTTCACTGGTTACCAATTATTTCTGCCCGCATTCAGTACAAAGTTGCAGTTCTCACCTTCAACTCCATTTTGGGTGCTGCTCCTCAGTATCTGAGAGAATTGATTCAAACCTACACCAACTCAGATCATCTTCCGATTCACGGCGGCTACTTGCTCCCCGTGTTAAAAAAACAAACAAACCGATCCTTCTGTGATTCTTCCTGTTCTTATTCAGCTCCATATCTCTGGAACAGTTTACCTCACGATCTTCGCCACTCTCCTTCATTTCAATCTTTCGAAACTGGTCCGAAAACACATCTTTTTGAAAACACCTATCCATAGACCTTCCATACCTTTTCGGTTATAAGCCATGCAAACTCCCTCTCTTTTTCGTTGTGTGTGTGTGTGTGTGTGTGTGTGTGTGTGTGTGTGTGTGTGTGTGTGTGTGTGTGTGTGTGTGTGTGTGTGTGTGTGTGTGTGTGTGTGTGTGTGTGTGTGTGTGTGTGTGTGTGTGTGTGTGTGTGTGTAATTATGTAATACGCGTAGTCTCTGAATCTGTTTAATATTATTGTGCGCTAAATCATTATTTTTCTTATTCTTTCTTTTGTGATTTATTGCGCGCGCGCGCGTGTGTGTGTTTAATGTTTATTGTAAAGCGCTTTGAGCTCTCTTTAAGGGAGGAAAACGCTCAACAAATGTCCATCATTATTATTATTATTATTAATTAACTCACTCAGTACGGCCAGTCCTCTCTTCTCCCGTCTACACAGACCCCTCGGATGTCCAGTGGGTGTCTGAATGACCCAACCTTTAGCTTCCGTCGTCAGAATTGTGGTATTCTTTGTCAACATTCACCTCTTCAGTATAAGAGCCTTCCGCTTGCAATATTTTGATGATGGTAATTGGGGTGAAACGCTGTTAACGTCGTCTCTTTCGCCGTTCGTATGGAGAGAGTTGTAAGGTGCAGTCTGAGGATAATGCCACTGATTCGGTATAGAAAACAGAACAGAAAAAACCAACACTCCCAAGCAGCTCAACGAGTGATTGGTTCACTGAACATATTAGACAGGTTTCAGTTTCAGAACATAAACATATGCATGCACACACACACACACACACACACACACACACACACACACACACACACACACACACACACACACACACACACACACACACACACACACACACACACGCAATATAATAAATGAAATATGTGTGCATAGATAAATGACATAGAACAAACCAAATAGATACACAGGGAGAGAGAGATAATAGAGACAGAGACAGAGACCCCCCCCCACCCCCTCCACACACACGCAGATAAGGACAGTACACACACACACACACACACACACACACACACACACACACACACACACACACACACACAGATAAGGACAGTACACACACACACACACACACACACACACACACACACACACACACACACAGAGAGAGAGAGAGAGAGAAACAAAGACTGGTCACAAACAGAAAGGACCACAAACAAAAACTGACCAATCACAAAAGCCATCAGGAGTTAGTGCAGGATTACACGACAGCAGAAAGATGAAACCGACAAGGTATTCACGGAATAGCTATTGATTAGAATCAGAATCAGAATTAATTTTAATGTCAATTAAACCTGAACATGAAACCACGCACAAAAAAGGCGAAACAAAACAGATAAATATTGAACAAGAGATTGAATCACCCCTGCAAGCTATGGCGTTTTTGACAGCAGTTACTGACAAATTTCCCAAACAGTCCCACAAGTTTTGTCTTCCAGTATTGGCTGACTGGGTTTAATAATATTTGGAATGTAATTTTTTTATTTTTTTGTATGAATTCTATTCTAATTTCTTTGTATAATTCGCAGTCATCAAAGAAATGATATTCATCCTGTATTGTTTGACATTGTAAACATAGTCTCCCTTCTTTTTAGGGTGTTGAAATATCGGCCTTTTTCTATTGCTAAATCATGACAGGATATTCTCAATTTGCACAATGATTGTGGTTTTTTTTTTTTATTATAATTAAGATATCCTTCAAGCAAATAAGGTTCGGTTCTGTATTCACGATTAATAAACAGGAGTCATATTTTGTTACTACTCGCAACGTTCATAGATGACATTATTTTATTGCTGCGCTGGAGTTCAAAGTTCACAGAGGCCAAAAGGTTCAAAACGTGTAGGTACATATCTTTAGCATACTCACGAATTCCTTTTGCATGATGCGTGTTTCCGGAATGATCTTCGGAAATGTCACAGCACAAACACGTGGACTGATGGGAGCAGCAGTTGTCAGAAAGAGAGAGAGAGAGAGAGAGAGAGAGAGAGAGAGACAGACAGACAGACAGACAGACAGAGAGAGACAGAGAGACAGAGAGAGAGAGAGGGTGTAGTGGAGGGAGAGTGAGTGGTGTATGATGGCGGAGGGATAGTGGAGGGAGAGTGAGTGGTGTATGATGGCGGAGGGATAGTGGAGGGAGAGTGAGTGGTGTATGATGGCGGAGGGATAGTGGAGGGAGAGTGAGTGGTGTATGATGGCGGAGGGATAGTGGAGGGAGGGACTGAGTGGTGTGTGATGGCGGAGGGATAGTGGAGGGAGGGAGTGAGTGGTGTATGATGGCGGAGGGATAGTGCAGGGAGAGTGAGGGGTGTATGATGGCGGAGGGATAGTGGAGGGAGAGTGAGTGGTGTATGATGGCGGAGGGATAGTGGAGGGAGAGTGAGTGGTGTATGATGGCGGAGGGATAGTGGAGGGAGTGAGTGAGTGGTGTATGATGGCGGAGGGATAGTGCAGGGAGAGTGAGTGGTGTATGATGGCGGAGGGATAGTGGAGGGAGAGTGAGTGGTGTATGATGGCGGAGGGATAGTGGAGGGAGGGTGAGTGGTGTATGATGGCGGAGGGATAGTGGAGGGAGTGAGTGAGTGGTGTATGATGGCGGAGGGATAGTGGAGGGAGAGTGAGTGGTGTATGATGGCGTAGAGATAGTGGAGGGAGTGAGTGAGTGGTGTATGATGGCGGAGGGATAGCGGAGGGAGAGTGAGTGGTGTATGATGGCGGAGGGATAGTGGAGGGAGAGTGAGTGGTGTATGATGGCGGAGGGATAGTGGATGGAGAGTGAGTGGCGTATGATGGCGGAGGGATAGTGGAGGGAGAGTGAGTGGCGTATGATGGCGGAGGGATAGTGGAGGGAGAGTGAGTGGTGTATGATGGCGTAGAGATAGTGGAGGGAGTGAGTGAGTGGTGTATGATGGCGGAGGGATAGTGGAGGGAGAGTGAGTGGTGTATGATGGCGGAGGGATAGTGGAGGGAGAGTGAGTGGTGTATGATGGCGGAGGGTTAGTGGAGGGAGAGTGAGTGGTGTCTATGATGGCGGAGGGCTAGTGGAGGGAGAGTGAGTGGTGTCTATGATGGCGGAGGGCTAGTGGAGGGAGAGTGAGTGGTGTATGATGGCGGAGGGATAGTGGAGGGAGTGAGTGAGTGACGTATGATGGCGGAGGGATAGTGGAGGGAGAGTGAGTGGTGTATGATGGCGGAGGGCTATGGATCGTCATGATCTCTCGTCACTCGAGTAGCCTCGTGCATGATGATCTGCCGTAGCTCCGGGACACCTGGTATATGTGGCTGGCTATTCGATGCCTCGTGCTGCCGCGGTGTGCGCGTGTCATGGCCATTGATTCTGATGCAGCAGTGCTGAAGGCAAGACGAACAAACGATCATTATGCATTTCCTTTCCTTACAATACAGTCACTTTTTTTCACATTAATGTATTTCTTTCTTTCTTTCTTTCTTTCTTCTTTTCCTTCTTCTTTTTCGTTCGTGGGCTGCAACTCCAACGTTCACTCGCATGTATATGAGTGGGACTTTTACGTGTATGACCGTTTTCACCCCGCCATGTAGGCAGCCATACTCCGTTTTCGGGGGTGTGCATGCTGGGTATGTTCTTGTGTTTCCATAACCCACCGAACGCTGACATGGATTACAGGATCTTTAACGTGCATATTTCATCTTCTGCTTGCGTATACACACGAAGGGGGTTTCTGGCACAGGCAAGCCTACACATGTGCTGACCTGGGAGATCGAAAAAAGAAAAAAAAATCCACCAGGCGCCGTTACCGAGATTCGAACCCAAGACCCTCAGATTGAAAGTCCAACGCTTTAACCACTCGGCTATTGCGCCCGTCACGTGTTTTTCATTCGTGTCTGTGGGCTTGTGTGGACTGTCGTCAAGTAAGCGTGTGAGCAAACAATGAGTCAGTTTTCAATCTTTTCGAGGTATTGTGTGAAGCACGCACTTTAGCGAATGTAAAAGAACACACGGCAACAACAACAAAAAAATATTGTCCCTGGCAAAGTTCTGAAGAAAAATACACCTTGATAGTAAAACAAATACACATGGAGATAACAAAAAAGAAGAAGAAAAAAAACCCAAAAAAACGAGAAAAAAGAAGAAGAAGAAGAAGAAGAAAAATACAAAAGAATAACACTGAATCGTCGCGACGCGTTTTCCTCGGGGAGAATGGTCGGAACTTCTCAAAGAGAAGTCTGTCATTTTAATGATATGATAAAGGACAAGATGATACACTTGAGAGGAATTCACCGTGTCCACTCAGTCTGGCTCCAGGACAAAGCATTAACTGTCCTCAGTAAGGGGCTTGATAAATTGGTCGGGTCCTGCACACACACACACACACACACACACACACACACACACACACACACACATATATATGCACGCGCGCACACACATACACACATATGCACGCACGCACACACATACACACATATGCACGCACGCACACACATACACACACGCACGCACGTACGCACACGCACACACACACACACACTCTCTCTCTCTCTCTCTGAATAGCTGGGGGATTCCCCCTGCGATGTATAGAAAATACGGCCTATCCTACCACCGAACATTAAGAGCAGTTGGTTCATGGATAACAGACCAATGAATGGTCACCTTTCAGTGACATGGGTCCTCTACCACGCCTGTGCATAAATACAAGCAACTTTGTAGTTGCATACTTTGTGAAGAGAGAGACAGAGAGAGAGAGAGAGAGAGAGAGAGAGAGGAAGAGGGAGAGTGTATGCGTGCGTGTGTGTGCGCGTGGTGTGTGTGTGTGTGTGTGTGTGTGTGTGTGTGTGTGTGTGTGTGGTGGGAAGATGTGCAATGCGGCTTGGCTGACTGAAATGGAGAGGCACGTAAATTTCAGTAATCTGTATATTTGTATATAGCTATTTCCATTTGGTGCCATTTAATTTTTCTTTTTTTTATTTTATTTTCCATTCATTTTATTTGTTTGTTGTTTTCTTCTTATGTTGGACATGTGCTGCTGCCAAAAAGAAAATCTCCGTACCAAAGTATAGACAATAAAGTTTGAGTATTGTATTGTGTATTGTATTGTATTGTATTGTATTGTGAAAGGGTTAATTCCATGGACAAAGTATTAACTGTCCTCAGTAAGAGGCTTGATAAATTGGTCGGGTCCTGCACACACACACACACACACACACACACACACACACACACACACACACACACACACACACACACACACACACACACACTCACACACACACACACACACATATGCACGCACGCACACACATACACACACGCACGCACGTACACACACACACACACACACACACACACACACACACACACAGAGTAAATGATCAGTTAGTATCTATAACATTTTAGGTGATATTTAATGCTGTGCGCAGTTCACAAAGTTTCACTGGTTGAAGGCCGAAAACCGAGCCTACATCCTCACACGCCCATCATCAATCCTTTTGGCATGACATGTGGTGGTCGAATGATGGAAAATATCACAAACGCAACTGAGTGATGATGAAGAGAGTTGGATAGGGTGGGGGAGAGGTGGGAGTGGGCGTGTGTGTGGGGGGCCGGGGGGGGTGTTGATGGAGGGATATGGATTGCCACGATCTTCTCGCCACTCAATCATCGTATTACTGCGGTTGCATATCATGATTATTCATGCCTCGCCACAGCGTAGCGTATAGGTTTGTGCCACACAATTCGTCATTTCTGTCATGACGGCGCCATACCAGTGCCAAAAGCAAGATAATGATTATCATGCATGCTGTTCCCATGCTTTTTTTTGTGGTGAGTGCATGTCAAAGAGAGGTGCTGTGGCACAGGACTGTTAGACGTTGGATTTCTGGTCAGGGTTCGAGACCCCGTTTCGGCAATGTGTTGGGTCCTTAACCCTTTCAGCGACAAGCTCGCATTAATTTTATGCACAGGCGTGGTAGAGGACCCATGTCACTGAAAGTTGGCCATTCATTGGTCTGTTATCCATGAACCTACTGCTCTTAATGTTCGGTGGTAGGATAGGCCATATTTTCTATACATCGCAGGGGGAATCCCCAGCAGCTATTCTTAGCCACTGTTTTTTTCTGTGTCAAAACCACAAGGGAAATTTGTACTCTAAATTGACTGGCGGTGAAAGTGTTAAGGAGAGACTCTTTACTTCGACTTCCCTCACTCCAAACGGGAGTCAATAGGTATCTGACTAACGCTGGGGAGAATTGAAACGACGGAAGGAGAGGATTGAGCCTCCTGCCTTCCTACAGTATGCCGAGCTTTAGTAGACACAGTGGATATGAATTCCCTGCCTTCCTACAGTATACCGAGCTTTAGACACAGTGGATATGAATTCCCTGCCTTCCTACAGTACGCCAAGCTTTAGACACAGTGGATATGAATTCACTGCCTTCCTACAGTATGCCAAGCTTTAGACACAGTGGATATGAATTCCCTGCCTTCCTACAGTATGCCAAGCTTTAGACACAGTGGACATGAATTCACTGCCTTCCTACAGTACGCCAAGCTTTAGACACAGTGGATATGAATTCCCTGCCTTCCTACAGTATGCCAAGCTTTAGACACAGTGGATATGAATTCCCTGCCTTCCTACAGAACGCCGAGCTTTAGACACAGTGGATATGAATTCCCTGCCTTCCTACAGTACGCCGAGCTTTAGACACAGTGGATATGAATTCCCTGCCTTCCTACAGTATGCCGAGCTTTAGACACAGTGGATATGAATTCAATGCCTTCCTACAGTATGCCCAGCTTTAGACACAGTGGATATGAATTCAATGCCTTCCTACAGTATGCCAAGCTTTAGACACAGTGGATATGAATTCCCTGCCTTCCTACAGTATGCCAAGCTTTAGACACAGTGGATAAGAATTCCCTGCCTTCCTTCAATATGCCGAGCTTTAGACACAGTGGATAAGAATTCCCTGCCTTCCTACAGTATGCCAAGCTTTAGACACAGTGGATATGAATCCCCTGCCTTCCTACAGTACGCCGAGCTTTAGACACAGTGGATATGAATTCCCTGCCTTCCGTGTCTCATGAATCGGAACAGTCTTCAACAGACACCGCCAGAAAGACTTCGGCCAGCAGAGCTAGATCTCCTCTTGTGGGTGGCCCCAAGGCGACTTCCGTAAGAAAGTCACTTGTGGACTGCCAGTGCTAGCTAAAACATTGACAGAACCCTCAAAGATGAGGAGGAATGAGTATAGCTACATGGGAACTGGCAATGAGCAATACGCTCTCTCTCTCTCTCTCTCTCTCTCTCACACACACACACACACACACACACACAACACGCCCACCCCTGTCCCCCCCACCCCACCCACACACATACATAAACACCTACCCACACCCATACACACACGTGCATATACATACATACATACATTCTCCCTTTATACACACAACTTTACACTGCACAACGAATCGATAAAGGCCCAGACAGCCCATGCAGAAACCCACACACACCCAACACTAAACCTATCCACAACACGCAGACAAAGAACCGTTCAACATTTGGAAATTAACTCAGTCGGAACCTCCAGTCTCCTTTTATTTCGCCCACAAAGACCCCATCTGATGTCCAGTGGCTGTCTGAATGGCCCAGCCTGTAGTGTTGTCCTTTCCCTTCATAGAGACCCCATCTGATGTCCAGTGACTGTCTGAATGGCCCAGCCAGTAGTGTTGTCCTTTCCCTTCATAGAGACCACATCTTATGTCCAGTGGCAGTCTGAATGGCCCAGCCTGTAGTGTTGTCCTTTCCCTTCATAGAGACCACATCTGATGTCCAGTGGCTGTCTGAATAGTCCAGCCTGTAGTGTTGTCCTTTCCCTTCATAGAGACCACATCTGATGTCCAGTGGCTGTCTGAATAGCCCAGCCTGTAGTGTTGTCCTTTCCCTTCATAGAGACCACATCTGATGTCCAGTGACTGTCTGAATGGCCCAGCCTGTAGTGTTGTCCTTTCCCTTCATAGAGACCACATCTGATGTCCAGTGGCTGTCTGAATAGCCCAGCCTGTAGTGTTGTCCTTTCCCTTCATAGAGACCACATCTGATGTCCAGTGACTGTCTGAATGGCCCAGCCAGTAGTGTTGTCCTTTCCCCTCATAGTACAGACCCCATCTGATGTCCAGTGACTGTCTGAATGACCCAGCCTGTAGCTTTCGTCATTAGAAAAGCTGACATCTTTGTCTTCATCCACCTCACTTCAATGTGAGAACCTTCCGTTTGCAACATGTTAATGATGTCAGCAGTGGTGAATGAATCACTGTCATCGTCGCCTCCGCTGTCGTCATCCGTACAGAGAGAGTTAATTAGAAGTGAACGTGCTGTCGTCATCCGTACAGAGAGAGTTAATTAGAAGTGAACGTGCTGTCGTCATCCGTACAGAGGGAGTTAATTAGAAGTGAACGTGCTGTCGTCATCCGTACAGAGAGAGTTAGTTAGAAGTGAACGCGCTGTCGTCATCCGTACAGAGAGAGTTAATTAGAAGTGAACGTGCTGTCGTCATCCGTACAGAGAGAGTTAATTAGAAGTGAACGTGCTGTCGTCATCCGTACAGAGAGAGTTAATTAGAAGCGAACGCGCTGTCGTCATCCGTACAGAGAGAGTTAATTACAAGTGAACGTGCTGTCGTCATCCGTACAGAGAGAGTTAATTAGAAGTGAACGTGCTGTCGTCATCCGTACAGAGAGAGTTAATTAGAAGTGAACGCGCTGTCGTCATCCGTACAGAGAGAGTTAATTAGAAGTGAACGTGCTGTCGTCATCCGTACAGAGAGAGTTAATTAGAAGTGATCGTGCTGTCGTCATCCGTACAGAGAGAGTTAATTAGAAGTGAACGTGCTGTCGTCATCCGTACAGAGAGAGTTAATTAGAAGTGAACGTGCTGTCGTCATCCGTACAGAGAGAGTTAATTACAAGTGAACGTGCTGTCGTCATCCGTACAGAGAGAGTTAATTAGAAGTGAACGTGCTGTCGTCATCCGTACAGAGAGAGTTAATTAGAAATGAACGTGCTGTCGTCATCCGTACAGAGAGAGTTAATTAGAAGTGAACGTGCTGTCGTCATCCGTACAGAGAGAGTTAATTAGAAGTGAACGTGCTGTCGTCATCCGTACAGAGAGAGTTAATTAAAAGTGAACGTGCTGTCGTCATCCGTACAGAGAGAGTTGATTAGAAGTGAACGCGCTGTCGTCATCCGTACAGACAGAGTTAATTAGAAGTGAACGTGCTGTCGTCATCCGTACAGAGAGAGTTAATTAGAAGTGAACGTGCTGTCGTCATCCGTACAGAGAGAGTTAGTTAGAAATGAACGTGCTGTCGTCATCCGTACAGAGAGAGAGAGTTAGAAGTGAACGCGCTGTCGTCATCCGTACAGAGAGAGTTAATTAGAAGTGAACGTGCTGTCGTCATCCGTACAGAGAGAGTTAATTAGAAGTGAACGTGCTGTCGTCATCCGTACAGAGAGAGTTAATTAGAAGCGAACGCGCTGTCGTCATCCGTACAGAGAGAGTTAATTAGAAGTGAACGTGCTGTCGTCATCCGTACAGAGAGAGTTAATTAGAAGTGAACGCGCTGTCGTCATCCGTACAGAGAGAGTTAATTAAAAGTGATCGTGCTGTCGTCATCCGTACAGAGAGAGTTAATTAGAAGTGAACGTGCTGTCGTCATCCGTACAGAGAGAGTTAGTTAGAAATGAACGTGCTGTCGTCATCCGTACAGAGAGAGTTAATTAGAAGTGAACGTGCTGTCGTCATCCGTACAGAGAGAGTTAATTAGAAGTGAACGCGCTGTCGTCATCCGTACAGAGAGAGTTAATTAGAAGCGAACGCGCTGTCGTCATCCGTACAGAGAGAGTTAATTAGAAGTGAACGTGCTGTCGTCATCCGTACAGAGAGAGTTAATTAGAAGTGAACGCGCTGTCGTCATCCGTACAGAGAGAGTTAATTAAAAGTGAACGCGCTGTCGTCATCCGCACAGAGAGAGTTAATTAGAAGTGAACGTGCCCTGAAGGGCACCCATCTCGCCCACTGACAGCAAGCCTGTGGTGGCTGTGTGTCCCCGGCATGAAGACAGCGCTCAGTGAATCAATGAGGTGCTCAGCCAGCCAGCCAGCCAGCCAGCCAGCCAGCCAGCCAGCCACACATGCCATGCCATGCCATGCCACTGAACCTCTCTGGGAGACACAGAAAGAAGACTTGAGTTGGAAGCGCCCTCAGCTGGTGGGTTTTCTACTAATTTGTGACTTTCAGGGGCTATGGATGTAAAGAAAAGGGAGAAAAAAAAAGAAAAGGGAAGATAAATATTGCACTCATGCAAACACACACACACACACACGCACGCATGCGCGCGCGCTCGCACACACACACACACGCGCGCGTACGCGCACGCACGCATAAACATGTGTGCACAGCCACATCCAAACATGCACACGCACACACACACACACACACACACACACACACACGCGTACGCGCACGCACGCACACACACACACACACACACACATTCCCTCTCTTTCAACCACTTCCTCTCATCTTTCCGTCTCACAACACATCTAGTGAATAGACGTTAAACGGTAGATCCCACAGAGAGAGAGACAGAGACAGAGACAGACAGACAGACAGACACACACACACACACACACACACACACACACACACACACACACACACACACACAATGAGAGAGATGATAGGGAGGAGGCTCCGGAGACTGGGTGTGACAGAGATGTATGTGGTTCGTCCGTCGGGATCGACGAGGACCATCTAGTCATCCTGGGGGTGGGTGGGTTGGGCTCTGTGGGTGCGCAGATGACTGGTCAGGCCAATCCGCGCCCGGAAGGTTCTGACACAGTGTGGACAGGGGATGGTGGCGGCTGTCGGGGACTTGCTGGCACTGCTTTTCCTGGCCTGTCTGCGTTGCTCTGCTGCAGCGATTCTGTTGGCCTCACAGGATTTGGCGCCTTTGTGGACAGCTGAACGCCACTTTGGTCTGTCCATTGCATTCAGCTCCCATGTGTCGTGGCTGATGTTGAAGGCCTTCAGAGAAGCTTTCAGGGTGTCTTTGAAGCGCAGAGATGTACAGATAAGATAAGATAAGATAAGATAAGAATAACTTTATTATCTCCAACTGGAGAAATTTGGTCAGGTGCATTATCACAACATAGACAAGTAAACAACATGGGGACCATAACTGTAAAAGCCAACAACAGCCCCAACAAATATTACGAAGATACAAATATAAAAAATATCACATACATCGTTTCATACATACATCCACACGCTGCAGGTAATAACTAGTATTCTTAATGTAAAAAACAGAAAGAATTAAGAAACATTATTTGAATATAATTATAAACATAGCCTACTATACTGCACATTGATTATAATAGACAGATAAGATAAGAATAAAGATGAATTGCGGAAAACCACAACCAGATAATCAGCACACACCCGCACCGCACCCCCCCCACCCCCACCCCCACCCCACACACGCGGATAACTTGATTAAACAAGAGTAATAAACATATGTTCTCAAATAAAAGCATTTCACATATTCGCTTTTAAAAACATTGCAATTAATTATTACATCGTAATTACATGCAGAGAGAAAGGCTGAGACAGAGAAAGGCAAAGAGACTGCTATGTGTGACAGAAACAGACACAGAAACAAAGAGAAAAGC
>NC_134902.1:15683863-15751363 GCF_041734735.1 Babylonia areolata | reverse complement strand
GATAAACCGTGGTCCCATGTGCAGATGCACTGCAACAAAAGGGTTGTCCCTGGCAAAAAATCTGTAGAAAAATCCACTATCGATTGGAAAACAAACAAGTTTGCAGACAAAAAATGTTCAACCACACACACACACAAAAAAAAGAAAAAAAAAAGGGTGGTGCTCTCAGTGTAGCGACGCACTCTCCATGTGGAGAGCAACCCGACTTTCACGCAGAGAAAATTGATCTCTTAAGGCAAATACAATACAATACAATTCAATACAATACAATACTTCTTCTCCTTCTCCTTCTTCAACTCCCACGTTCACTCGTATGTACACGAGTGGGTTTTTACGTGTGTGACCTTTTTTACCCCGCCATGAAGGCAGCCACACTCCGTTTTCGGGGTTTGCATGCTGGGTATGTTCTTGTTTCCATAAACCACCGAACGCTGACATGGATTTCAGGATCTTTAACGTGCGTATTTGTTCTTCTCCTTGCGTTATACACACGAAGGGGATTCAGGCACAAGCAAGCTTGCACATTATTATGCTGACACGGGAGCTCAGAAAAACATCCACCCTTTACCCACCAAGCGCCGCTACCGAGATTCGAACCCGGGACCTGACGGGCGCAATAGCCGAGTGGTTAAAGCGTTGGACTGTCGATCTGAGGGTCCCGGGTTCGAATCACGGTGACGGCGCCTGGTGGATAAAGGGTGGAGATTTTTACGATCTCCCAGGTCAACATATGTGCAGACCTGCTAGTGCCTGAACCCCCTTCGTGTGTATATGCAAGCATAAGATCAAATACGCACGTTAAAGATCCTGTAAACCATGTCAGCGTTCGGTGGGTTATGGAAACAAGAACATGCCCAGCATGCACACACCCGAAAACGGAGTATGGTTGCCTACATGGCGGGGTAAAAACGGTCATACACGTAAAAGCCCACTCGTGTGCAAACGAGTGAACGCAGAAGAAGAAGAAGAAGAATCCAGGACCCTCAGATTTGATAGTCCAACGTTTTAACCACTCGGCAATTGCGTCCGTCCATTACAATACAACAATCTCTGGTACAAGGGGTCCACGGCCTCTGCACTACCGCCAGGGGGGCTTCGATATCAAACTGATTTTGAACCTGCATGGGCGAAGTGTCACGGGCGTGTATCGCTGCACTTTCACCACAGGTCGTCCTGGTGTTGATGTGGAAAGCTTACTTCCTCCAGGATCGTCTCCGTCACCCTCCTCCTCCCTCCCTCTTCTATATGTGATGGAGTGATGGCCTAGAGGTAACACGTCCACCTAGGAAGCGAGAGAATCTGAGCATGCTGGTTCGAATCACGGCTCAGCCGCCGATATTTTCTCTCCCTCCACTGGACCTCGAGTGGTGGTCTGGACGCTAGTCATTCGAATGAGATGATAAACGGAGGTCCCGTGTGCAGCATGCACTTAGCGCACGTAAAAGAACCCACGGCAACAAAAAGAGATGTTCCTGGCAAAATTATGTAGAAAAATCCACTTCGGTAGGAAAAACCAATAAATCTGCACTCAGGAAAAAATAATTATTAAAAAAAGGGGGGGCGGGGGGGGGGGGGGGGGGGGGGGCGCTGTACTACAGCGACGCGCTTTCCCTAGGGAGAGCAGCCCGAATTTCCCACAGAGAAATCTGTTGTGATAAGAAGAAATAAAAATACAAATACATAAACAAAATATAACAAAGGTCTATTTATGTATCAAAATCATGTCTGGATTTGCCCCCCCCCCCACCCCCACCCCCCCCCAACCCCCCACCCCCCCTCACTGAAGAATACATTTGTAACCAACACTCATCGTCATGTTCATAAAGTTATGATACCACTACCACTTCCAAGTACCACGCGAAAGGAAATCGCGTGTAGTTTTTACCCTGCGTGGTGTTATACTAAATGGATTGGGGAGTCATCTTCACCAGAAAGGAATACGTGTGTTTTTTCTATCACACGAAATGGTTTCGCGGATTATACCCTATGACAGTGTGAGAGTTTGGTTGTTCTAAAGAAGGAAGCTTTGTTCTTCAATTAACTTCTTCCTGGTAGGCAACGACATTTATTCATAGACTAAAACGACATAGAGCACCAGGTCGAGAGACAGAGTGAGACGAGAAGAACTATCCCGACATGACACAGTGAAGGTGTGCGACATACTCTTCAAATCTTCAATCATACAGAGAAGGAGCAAGATATAAATTTGTTTTAAACACAGACACAGGCAGTAATTAAATGTTTAGCATATCATTTATTCATAGTTACTACACAAATAAATCTATTGAAATCAAACATTTCTAAATCAAACATTAAACTCTAAAACATCAAACTCTAAGCATTTCCATAGCAGACATCCTAGGCATCGCTAACTTCAGAATACTACTCCCTAGAATATGGAGGCTATGTTAAAGATCCATACCTGCTGTGTCTAGCTCTCCCCGGGCTAGCAGTCCCCAACACACGTTTGTGTGTCGGGCGCCGGCGCCGGGAGAGAGAGCCGGTCAGAGCTGAGCTGAGGGTGTTGGTCGTAAGAGAGACTCGGTGTGAGAGAGTGACCGAGGGGCTTGTTGGTAGGTGCCTATATAGTGGGGTTGGGGGGAAAATATTGACTGACTAATATCTAGCGTAAACCGCGGCGTGTTGACGTTGGCCCTTCTCTTGGAGAAGCCGTTGCCACCAAAACGTTGTGACTGTAACTTGTCAGCTAAGTAAACTTTCCATCTTCGTGGGATCTCCGAACAGTTTCAGTTTCAGTTTCAGTAGCTCAAGGAGGCGTCACTGCGTTCGGACAAACCATATACGCTACACCACATCTGCCAAAGGAGATGCCTGACTAGCAGCGTAACCCAACGCACTTAGTCAGGCCTTGAGAAAAAAAAACAAAAAAAAACCAACAACGGGGGAATAAATAATAGATAAGCTTACATAAATAAATAGATAAATAAATAAATAAATAAATGAATAATACTTATAATATAGAAAAAGGTAGTAGTAATAATAATAGTAATACTAATAAAATGATAATAATAAAAAATAAATAAATAAATAAATAAGACAACAATGGTGATAAATAAGCGAATAAATGTAAAATATGAAGACACACATTCACACATACACCCACACATGCATAACAGAAATGCACCAAACATACAGTTTCACAGATACGAAAGTACAGTCAAATAAATATAAACGTACATGAGCTCCAACACACACACACACACACACACACACACACATTACCTTGCACCTCCTCCACCCCCCTCCTCCACACACTCATTTCTAGTCTACGTATCGTAGCTTCCACGGCACACACACACACACACACACACACACACACACACACAAACACACACTCACAGAGATGAACACTTACTTGTACAAGCACACACACATACGCCCATATCTCCCACCCCCAACCCCACACACAAATATACAAAGATATATATATATATATATATATATATACGTTCCAATATCCTGTTGCTCCCACAGTGTAGGCATGCATACACTCACATACCTCATCCTCTACCCCACCTCCCCCCGCACTCCCACCTCCCCTCACACACACACACGTACACAGATCTCTCCTGACACTTGTGTACACTTACACTCTCGCGCATTCATAAACGCACTCAAAAGCGCAGACCCACACATACACACAAACACACACATACACACACGCACAGAGGCTGCCACTGACTGGCCGCAAGAGGGATGGGAAAAGATCTCTGATGCCAAGAACGTGGCGTCTAGTGTGTTGCTCAGTCTATTGTATTTGGAAAGGCCCACAGAGACTCTGTTCCGTTTTGAAGAAATTTGCGCAATGTTGGTTTGGAAATGATGCCGATATTTGTCAGACAGTGTACCAGAACTTGACTTTGTGATTCTTTGGTCAACCGACCATGTAATGAGGACCCTGCTGTAGTTTGTTTAACCTTTGGGTTTGACATGTCTGTGTTGTGACGTATACTGCCCGGCATGTACAGTATGACATTTATTGGTCAATTGTGGTAAACCAGGATGTGATTCTTTGGTCAACCGACCATGGACTGTGGACCTGCTGTAGTTTGCTTGACCTCTGAGTTTGACATGCTTGTATTGGGACTTATACTGCCCGGCATTTACAGTATGACATTTATTGGTCACTTGTGGTAAACCAGGATGCGATTCTTTCCAAACCCAGCCTTTTTAATTTTAGTAATTAAAACAGGTTTGACGTCACTAATGGTGTACACCTTAAAATACCTATTTTGCCTCTTGTGATGCAAGGATGGATCTTTTAAAATCTAGTCTTATTCAGGGGGCTGTTTATGGAATGAAATGTTATCCTGTCTCAATGTAAACACTGTAAAAAGCATCCCTAACTTTAAAAACATATATCGTGCACATTTATTGAAAAACATGTGATTATTCGACACATATCAATTATAAACAAAAAAATATGTATAGATTGTCAATATATACACGCCTCTCTCCTCCCCTGTCAGTCTCTCTCTATGTCTGTCTCCACTGTCACTGTCACTATATCTGTCTGTTCAGTCAGCCTCCCTTACCTTCTTTACTCTTCCCATTGTCCATTCTTCCTTCCGCTCTCCACCACGCCCCTACCCTATTGTCCTCGTTGTTATTCATCTATCGCGATATTGTATTGTACATAAGTTGTATGCTGATGTTTTGGTTGTGGATTGATACTCGGTTTTTTTTTTTTGTGTGTGTGTGTTTTTGTTCTTTTTAAATTCTCAATTATTATTCTTGCCCAGAGGGCCGGATGTAAACAACTCCTTTACCCTCGTAAAATAAAATTTCCTTCGTTCGATCGTTCGTTCGTTCGTTCCCTCCCCTCTCTCTCTTGTGGAGAATCTGTTTCAGTTTCAGCTTTACTTATTTCTCGAGGAGACGTCACTGTCTTAGGGAAAAAAATCCATAATTATACGCTACCGTGACACCACATAATAATTGTGCTATATAGGCAGATGCCTAACCAGCTGCATAACTCAACGCGCTTATTCAGGTCTTGTATGTGTGTGTGTGTGTGTGTGTGTGTGTGTGTGTGTGTGTGTGTGTGTGTGTGTGTGTGTGTGTGTGTGTGTGTGTGACCGTCCGCGCGAACGCGAGCGTCTGTGTGTGTGTGTGTGTGTGTGTGTGACCACTGATCTAAAAATTCTGTTTCCAGATCATTGTTACTGCACACGGACGGGACCTCCGAATGACAAGACGCTCACTTTAATTTTTTTTCCCCCCCGCCAATCAAACTTTGGAGAGAAAGGGCGAGACGGCGTGAATTAAAACCCAGCAGAACCTCACAGACAGTATCAGTATCAGTATCAGTTTCAGTAGCTCAAGAAGGCGTCACTGCGTTCGGTCAAATCCATATACGCTACACCACATCTGCCAAGCAGATGCCTGACCTAGCAGCGTAACCCAACGCGCTTAGTCAGGCCTTGAGAAAAAAAAAAAAAAAAAAAAGTAAAAAAAAAAAAAAAAAAAAAAAAAAAATAAAAACATAATAATAAATAAATAAAATATAACAGATAAAGTAAAAAAACAAAAAAAAAAAAACAATGAAAAAAAAAAAACCAAAAAAACGGGGGTGCAAATAGGCTGCTACACCAGTCAGCTGCTCTGATCGAATGGTTAGACGCTCATTCCATGAAGGCCAGTCTACAAAGTCCCCCAAGATGAGCGTCTGTCTAACCATTCAAGCAGAGCAGTTGACTCTGGTGTGGCAGCCTATTTTCACCCCCCCGTCAGTCGGTTTTTACTCCTGGGTCAAATCTGGCTAGCCCACATTAACCCTGGGGTCTTTGTTGACTGGCCTGGAATGAGCGTCTAACCATTCAAGCAGAGCAGTTGACTCTGGTGTAGCAGCCTATTTGCACCCCCGTTGGTTTTTACCCCGGGGGTAAAATCTGACCAGCCCAGAATAGGCTGACCCCGGGTTTTTGTATAGACTAGCCAGAAATGACCCCCCGGGGGTAAACTAGTCACACACACACACACACACACACACACACACACACACACACCCGCGCCCCTCCCCGCCCCCCTCCCGCCCACCCTCAACCACCGCTCTCCCATAGTTGGATTTTACACCCTTAAAACCCCTGTCGTAATGGATATCCAGGGATCATTCAAGGCTAGCTTGAAGTTCTTCTTCTTCTGCATTCGTGGGCTGCAACTCCTACGTTCACTCATATATACACGAGTGGGCTTTTACGTGTATGACCGTTTTTAACCCACCATGTAGACAGCCATACTTCGCTTTCGGGGATGTGCATGCTGGGTATATTCTTGTTTCCATAACCCACCGAACGCTGACGTGGATTACAGGATCTTTAACGTGCGTATTTGATCTTCTGCTTGCGTATACACACGAAGGGGGTTCAGGCACTAGCAGGTCTGCACATATGTTGACCTGGGAGATCGGAAAAATCTCCACCCTTTACCCACCAGTCGCCGTCACCGTGATTCGAACCTAGGATCCTCAGATTGAAAGTCCAACGCTTGAACCATTCAGTTATTGCGCCCGTCTAGCCGGCTGGAACTAAATGAACCCTGCTGGCCAGCTGAACAGGTTAATTAATTAACAAAGTAGAACACCCTCTCATTAGCTTCCGTCGACCCGTTCATTTTTCAATAGCTCGATTAAACATTTGGAAAGGGGTCTTTTCTGACTAGTAAGAGGGAGGGTTGGGGTCGATATTGACTCTCCGCGACGGGCGTAATAGCCGAGTGGTTAAAGCGTTGGACTTTCAATCTGAGGGTCCCGGGTTCGAATCACGGTGACGGCGCCTGGTGGGTAAAGGGTGGAGATTTTTACGATCTCCCAGGTCAACATATGTGCAGACCTGCTAGTGCCTGAACCCCCTTCGTGTGTATACGCAAGCAAAAACATCAAATACGCACGTTAAAGATCCTGTAATCCATGTAAGCGTTCGGTGGGTTATGGAAACAAGAACATACCCAGCATGCACACCCCCGAAAGCGGAGTATGGCTGCCTACATGGCGGGGTAAAAACGGTCATGCACGTAAAAGCCCACTCGTGTACATGCGAGTGAACGTGGGAGTTGCAGCCCACGGAGGTAGAAGAAGAAGAAGAAGACTATCCGCATATGACACCTGGGTTCATTCGAGCCTAGCCTAGAATGATCCCCCTGGGTAAAAAACAAAAAAAACAACCACCAAAAAACCCCATCTAGGGGGGGTAGGTTGAAGCTCGGTGTTACACCGAAACATGACGTTGTTGCATTTTATTAGAGGCAGCGTGTGTGTGTGTGGGGGGGGGGGGGGGGGGGGGGGGGGGGGGGGGGGGAGGGACGTACGTGGGTCCGCCCAAGTGAACGCTATAGGTATGTCGCAATTTTGGTTGCGACATGTCAAAGATTGCGACAGATCGCAATAACACACACACACACACACACACACACACACACACACACACACACACACACACAGATATATATATTCATTCGGATGAGACGATAAACCGAGGTCCCGTGTGCAGCATGCACTTAGCGCACGTAAAAGAATCCACGGCAACAAGAGGGTTGTTCCTGGCAAAATTCTGTAGAAAAATCCACTTCGATAGGGAAAACAAATAAAACTGCACGCAAGAAAAAAAAAAAAGGAGGGGGGGGGGGGGGGGTGTGTGTGCTGTAGTGTTACTCGCTCTCCCTCGGCAGAGCAGCCCGAATTTCACACAGAGAAATCTGTTGTGATAAAAAGAAATACACACACACACACACACACACACACACACACACACACACACACACACACACACACACACACACACACACACACACACACACACGGTGTTGGCATCTATATATACATTACGTTTCGCCAAGTTCTCAGTGTTGCAGCGAACTAGTGTCGCGTTAATGTCGCGTGTTTGTCGCGATTCGATTTTTATAACCAGATCTTCATGGCTATATTATCTTTACTGAAGTAAGTTCATAAATGATCAGAGTGCTGAGACCCTGTTTCGACACGACCCTGCATGCTAGTTATTCAAAGAGGTGTGAACTATGTCGTGCATCTTTACAAACAAAATATCAATCAGTTGGTTGGATGGTAGTGTTAAACCCCATGAATGAGTCTCCGTCCACATAAAACAAAATATTATGATGATGACCACATGGTCTCTGGCCTCTCAACCCCCGCCTCCCACCTTGACCAATTAAGATTAACGATTATAATAATGAGGATGTTATTGCCGATTTCCGAGTCCCCCCTACTAATAATGGCCTGGCAGATGGTGACGTTTAATGGGAGATAATGGCAATGGGTGTGCTAGATAATGGTGACTAGAGATAGTTAATGACACTCCTTCACCTTCACCTTCACCTATCCCGTAGTCTTGTGGACCGTTGGGGCGCCACAGGTGATCTGGCAACCAGCATTCTCCAATCCTCTCGGTTTTCTGACCTCCTGATTATATCGCTCAACCTCAAGCCCGACCATTCTGGGATGTTGTCCTCCCATCTCTTCCTCTGTCTGCCTCTCCTTCTCCCTCCTTGCACTGTGCCCTGCAGGAATGTCTTGGCAAGCCCTGATGATCTCATGACATGGCCACACCATTTGAGCTTGCGTCTCTTGACCAAGGTCAACAGGTCTTCGTAGGGCCCAATGACTTGCCTGATTCTGTTTCGAACTTCTTCGTTCGTGATATGATCTTTGTAGGAGATGCCCAGGAGTCTTCGAAAGCATCTCATCTCAGTGGACTGTATTCTCTTTTCTATTTCAGCTGTTAAGGTCCACGATTCACATGCATACAAGACACTCAGTTAACGGTAGAAAGTTGGACTAGATGACATGTGTCTTAAAGACAGATAATGAATAAGATATTGACGGGTTAATGATGATGGCCAGCGTTGGAAACGCTTAAGGGTACTAGACAACTTAATGTTAAAAAATGATTAATGTCGAAAAAAAAAAAGTGGTGTAAATGATAAGGGCTTAATCAAAAGTATCCTCCCCCACATCCGTGCAGCCCCTAGTTAACGACGAGTTAAAGACTTCTACCCTACCAATCACAGCGTGGCGACCCCCGAAAACGGAGTATGGCTGTCTACATGGCGGGGGGGGGGGGGGGGGGTGGTGTAAAAAAACGGTCATGCACGTAAAAACCCATTCGTGCACATACGAGTGAACTGACTTGGGAGTTGCAGCCCACGAAAACGCCGGAACAAGACTAAGCTGAATAGCGTGGCGGATACTGACAATACTAATGACAGACGATTTTGCGCTTAATGACCAGGGATGTTATGACTGCCCGTGGCCGGGAGGTGTGAGCCCCGAGCCAGTACATGTGGGATGAACTCAAGAGGAAGGAGATGTGATGGGGGGGGGGGGGGGGTGTTGTCGAATAAAGTACAAGAAGATCAGCACTCTATGTTATAGATGCATTCACAAAACTGCCCCTTCCTATCTCTGCGGCTGCCTTCACCTCTACACTCCATCTCGCTCACTACGATCGGCCTCGGATCCACTCTGTTTACGCATACCCAGATTCAAACACTCGACTATTGGCCGCCGTTCTTTCTCTGTTTCTGGACCTTGCGATTGGAATGAACTTCCTTTTTCGCTTCGTCAAGTCTCCACCCTCAGCTCTTTCAAGTCTGGCCTTAAAACCCACCTCTTCCCAAAATAGCCTCCCTTCCCTGCCTCTTCCTTGTCTTTAGTTTCTCCAGTTTAGAGTTATGCACGCGTGTGAATGACTGGTGCGCAAGCGCTTTGATTTGTCTCTGCACAAGATCCAGCGCTATATAAATACCATTTATTATTGTCGCGGGACACGCGCTGCGGCAGCGGGACGCTTCAACTCAGTGACACCCAACCCAACACAGCTTTTGACGCAGAACTCACCGTCAGTACCAGGGGGCGGGGGATGGGGGAAGCCGTGGAAATGTGGCCAGCCAGGGAAAATCTGGCACCGTGATCTTTCACGGAAACTGACACCGAAGAGATGGGATTCACCTGGGGAGAAAGGGGGTTGGGGGGGTGGGGGGGAGGTGAGGGAGGCGGGGGAAGGAGGGGGGTGGGGTGGGGGGGGGGCAGCTAGAGAAGATGGCCCACGATAAAAAATCACTCTGGCAGGATGTTGTGGAAGAGGGCGGCCTTTGTCATGGGAAGGGTCACGGGCGATGGTGATGATGCTGATGGTGATGCTGATGATGCTGAAGAAGAAGAAGAAGAAGAAGAAGAAGATGATGATGATGATGATGATGATGGTCACGGGCGATGATGATGCTGATGCTGATGCTGAAGAAGAAGAAGAAGAAGAAGATGATGATGATGATGATGATTGTGTAGTTTCATTCTCGTGTCTATCATTATTCCTTCATGTTGGCAGTCTACTCTCTGTCTTTGTCTGTCTGGTTGTCTCTCTCTCTCTCTCTCTCTCTCTCTCTCTCCAGCTGTGCCTTTCTTTGTCATTCTCTCTGTGTGTTCATGTCTGTGTCAATAGCCTCTGTCGATCTATCAATGTGTAGATGTGTCTTGTCTGTCTCGCTGTTTCTCTGTGCATGCCACTACCCACCCCTCTCCGTCCCCACCTCTCCCCCACCCCCACCCCCACCTCCGGACTGTGTTCTTCTTCAGTCTTCTTCTTCTGCGTTCACTCGTATGCACACGAGTGGGCTTTTACGTGTATGACCGTTTTTACCCCGCCATGTAGGCAGCCATACTCCGTTTTCGGGGGTGTGCATGCTGGGTATGTTCTTGTTTCCATAACCCACCGAACGCTGATATGGATTACAGGATCTTTAACGTGCGTATTTGATCTTCTGCTTGCATATACACACGAAAGGGGTTCAGGCACTAAGCAGGTCTGCACATATGTTGACCTGGGAGATCGGAAAAATCTCCACTCTTTACCCACCAGGCGCCGTCACAGTGATTCGAACCCGGGACCCTCAGATTGAAAGTCCAACGCTTTAACCACTCGGCTATTGCGCCCGTCCGGACTGTGTTCAATCATCTTCTTTTCCTGCTCCCATCTCTCTATAAAGGTCTTCGGCCACTCTCTCTCTGTCTCTCTCTATCTCTGTATCTGTCTGTGTGTCTCTTCCCTCCTCCTCCTCCTCCTCTTCCTCCTCCTCCTCCTCTCCAACGCATGTGCTCATTTTCGTACGTTGATACGTGTGAGTGCAGTTACCACGCGCAGTGTGCGTGCGTGCCAGTGCGTGTGTGTGTGTGTGTGTGTGTGTGTGTGTATGTGTGTGTGTCAATGTGTGTGTCAATGTGTGTGTGTGTGTGTGTGTGTGTCAGTGTGTGTGTGTGTGTGTGTGTGTGTGTGTGTGTGTGTGTGTGTGTGTGCGTGTGGAGAGGGTGGGGTGGGGCGTATGTGTGGGTACATATGACATTTTTTCATGAAATCATGTGTCTTTTTGTGATTTTCAGATTTTTTTCTCGAAAATGTATATTCTAATGATAATCATGATAGGGGCTGTTGGCGCAAATCATCAAAGTCGTTCAGCGTTCAGTACCGGTTCAGTTCCTTTCTCGGCGCCCTTTCTCGCAAGTTTGACTGGAAAATCAAATTGAGCGTCTAGTCATTCGGATGAGAAGATAAACCGAGGTCCCGTGTGCGGCACCCACTTGACGCAGCACTGAAAAAGAACCCGTGGCGACGGGCGCCATAGCCGAATGGTTAAAGCGTTGGACTTTCGATCTGAGGGTCCCGGGTTCGAATCACGGTGACGGCGCCTGGTGGGTAAAGGGTGGAGATTTTTCCTATCTCCCAGGTCAACATAATTCATGTGCAGACCTGCCAGTGCCTGAACCCCCTTCGTGTGTATACGCAAGCATAAGATCAAATATGCACGTTAAAGATCCTGTAATCCATGTCAGCGTTCGGTGGGTTATAGAAACAAGAACATACCCAGCATGCACCCCCCCAAAAGCGGAGTATGGCTGCTACATGGCGGGGTAAAAACGGTCATACACGTAAAAAGCCCACTCGCGTATATACGAGTGAACGTGGGAGTTGAAGCCCACGAACGCAGAAGAAGAAGAAGAACCCGTGGCAACAAGGGTATTGTCCTCTGGCAAAATTCTGTAGAAGAATTCCACTCTGATGGGTTTATAAATACGATAAGCATGCACTCAAGGCCTGACTAAGCACGTTGAGTTATGCTGCTGGTCCGACAGGTATCTGCCGCCTAGCAGATGTGTTGTAACGCATATGGATTTGTCCGAACGCAGTGACGCCTTCTTGAGAAACTGAAACTGATCTTTCCCTCTCCCTCCCTCCCTCCCCCCCTCAGTATCATGGTCTCCAGCTCCCCATCCACTAACTTAATTAACCCAAACCAGTTTTATCCCAGTGCGGCCAGTTAACTCACCCAGTACGGCCAGTCCTCTCTTCTCCTCTACACAGACCCCTCGGATGTCCAGTGGGTGTCTCAATGACCCAACCTTTAGCTTCCGTCGTCAGAATTGTGGTAGTCTTTGTCAACATTCGCCTCTTCAGTATAAGAGCCTTCCGCTTGCAATATTTTGATGATGGTAACTGGGGTGAAACGCTGTTAACGTCATCTCTTTCGCCGTTCGTATGGAGAGAGTTAAACGGGTCTTGAATAGGTGTTTATCAAGCTCCACCAATCATTTCTGGCCGGGGGTGGCGGATAACAACGTATTATGATAGGTGGTTGTATGTATGTTAAATAATGGCGACAAAGCGGGAAGTTTAATTAATAGCACTTAACAATAGATAACTGGACCACATAACGTCACGTTTAGGAAACAGAATTGTGACTAATCATAATGACACTATCGACCAAAACAACCCCTAATAACGAAAGCCGCGTGGCAGATAATCACGTCAATTGATAATCAGTTGCACTGAATGACCGGAGATGTTCTATATATATATATGTTGACTGGGAAGTGTAAACCCGAGGCAAGGACGAAGTCAAGAGGAGAAGATGGAGGCGGGTTGGGCACACACGCTGCAGAACCCTTCTGACACATCCCGAGAGCTTTGAACTGATGTCGAGTCCTGAGAGGGGGGAGGGGGGGGGTGGGGGGGGGGGTGCGGAGGGGGGAGGACGGGTGGGGGAGGGGGGGGGAGGAAACGTGGCCGACCAAATTGAGAACACCTGGCGCCGTGACCTTTTTGTTCCAACTGACAGACACTGACGCCAAACAGATGAGACATGCACGTGGCGTCCGTCGGCCGAGTAGAAGACTTCCGACACTTGAAGGCTGGCGGGCTGTTGTTAATGGCCTACACGTCGGAAGGGGTGACGGGCGACGACGATGATGACGACGATGATGATGATGATGACGATGATGATAATGGCGATGACGATGATGATGATGATGGTGGTGATGATGATGATGATGATGACGACGATGATAATGGTGATGACAATTATGATGCTGATGGTGACGACGACGACGACGATGATGATGATGGTGATGGTGATGATGATGACGATGATGATAATGGCGATGACAATGATGATGATGATGTTGATGGTGATGATGATAATGATGATGACGACGACGACGATGATGATGATGATAATGGCGGTGATGACGATGATGATGATGATGATGATGGTAATGGTAGTGGTGGTGGTAGTGGTGATGCTGCTGCTGCTGCTGCTGCTAATGCAAAGGTAGCTGATTGCCCGAACCACATGACGTCATGTTTAGAAAACAGAATATGACTAAGATAAAGACGGTATAGACCAAGTCTGTAGATAATCATCGAACCTCCCGCCATCCCCCCACCCCCACCCAACCCCCCTCCACCGGACCCGACCTAAATGAGCACGGCGTTCAGTTGCGGATACTGACGTTCATGACTCATGGACCATTATGGGGTACATCACATAGGCACCGCCAGAGATGTTAGATATAATGACTGCCAGGGAAGTGCGAACCCAAGCCAAGAAGATGGGGGAAGGGCCGGCTGGACACACGCTCGCTGCAGTACCCTTCATCTGTCACACAACCCCCGCGGCGACAGCTTTTGACGTGGAACCCTCAGGGGGGGCCGGTGGAGGGGAGGGGAGGTGCGGGGGGCGGGGGGGGAGGGGAGGAGGGGGAAGGCGAAGGGGGAAGCAGGGCGGAAACGTCGCCCTCGACCAAAGAACACCTGGTGATCCTGACCTTACGCAGACTGACACTGAACAGATGGCATACACCTGGCTGTCGGGAGCAGCTGCCGAAGAACTTTTGATTCACTGTCCACGACAAAGGACTTTTTTTTTTTTTTTTTGGCGGGCGGGCTGTTTGTTAATGGCCTGTACATTGAAACGGGCGATGGGTGATGATGACAATCATTTTCCTTTTACTGAGGTAATAATGTTAGCCCTTCTTCTTCGTTCGTAGGCCGCAACCCCCATGTTCACTAGGATGTACACGAGTGGGCTATTACCCCACCATGAAGGCAGCCATACTCCGTTTTAGGGGGGAGGGGGTATAAAGTTAGCCCGATTCTGATTCTTATTCCAATGATGATGATGATGACGATGATGATGATGACAGTGTAGTTTCATTCTCGTACTCTTCTTCATTCCTCTGTGTTGGCAGTGGACTTTCTATCCATCTTTGTCTATTAGCCTGATTCTGATTCTGAATGATGATGTTGATGACGATGATAATGATGATGACAATGTAGTTTCGTTTTCACACTCTTCATCATTCCTTTGTGTCGGCAGTGTATTCTCTCAATATCTGTCCATCTTTTTCTGTCTTTCCATCCCTTTCTTCCGCTGTCTTTCTCTGCCTCTCTATCTGTCTCCATTACTCATTCTCTGTCTCTTTGTCAGCCTGTCTATCAGACTCAGGCTGTGCCTTATGTCTCTGTGTCTCGATCTGTCTCTGTGTATAAATATGTATGTGTCCTGTCTGTCTCTCCACCGGTCATTCTCTGTCTCTGTGTATAAATATGTATGTCTTGTCTGTCTCTCCACCGGTCATTCTCTATCTCTTTTTCAGCCTGTCTATCACGGCATCTCAGGCTGTGCCTTATGTCTCTGTGTCTCGATCTGTCTCTGTGTATAAATATGTATGTCTTGTCTGTCTCTCCACCGGTCATTCTCTGTCTCTGTGTATAAATATGTATGTGTCCTGTCTGTCTCTCCACCAGTCATTCTCTGTCTCTGTGTATAAATATGTATGTGTCTTGTCTGTCTCTCCACCGGTCATTCTCTGTCTCTGTGTATAAATATGTATGTGTCTTGTCTGTCTCTCCACCGGTCATTCTCTGTCTCTGTGTATAAATATGTATGTGTGCTGTCTGTCTCTCCACCGGTCATTCTCTGTCTCTGTGTATAAATATGTATGTGTCCTGTCTGTCTCTCCACCGGTCATTCTCTGTCTCTGTGTATAAATATGTATGTGTCCTGTCTGTCTCTCCACCAGTCATTCTCTGTCTCTGTGTATAAATATGTATGTGTCCTGTCTGTCTGTCCACCAGTCATTCTCTGTCTCTTTGTCAGCATGTCTATGACCCAGGCTGTGCCCGTATATGTGTCTCGATCTCAGTGTATCCACTCCCGAAAAAGGAGTATGGCTGCCTACATGACAGGGTAAAAACGCTCATACACGTAAAAACCCACTCGCGTACATACGAGTAAACGTGGGAGTTGCAGCACACGAACGGAGAAGAAGTTTCAGTTTCACTTTCTCAAGGAGGCGTCACTGCGTTCGGACAAATCCATACACGCTACACCACATCTGTTGAGCAGATGCCTGACCAGCAGCATAACCCAACGCGCTTAGTCAGGCCTCGAGTGCATGCTTACATATTTGTGTACCTATGAAAGTGGATTTCATTTTACGTAATTTCGCCAGAGGACAACACTCTCGTTGCCATGGGTTCTTTTTCAGTGCGCCACGGAGAAGAAGAAGAAGAAGAAGATCTGTTTCTGTGTATATGTGCGCCCTGCCTGTCTCTCTGTTTCTTTTTTTTTGTGTGTCTACCACTGCCCGTCCCCTGACACTCAACTCCTTAGGCCTCCAGCTAACCCCCACTCCCCCCCCCCCCCCCCCCCTGACCCCCCAAATCTCTTTTTGGTCTTCCGCTCTGTCTGCCTGTCTGTATCTCTCTTTCTATCTCTCTCACACTCTCTCAGTCTGTCTCTCTCTCCCGTCAGTAGCGTAGTGGACTCCAGCATCTTTTCACTTATCACAGACCAGTTTCCCCAGTGCGGCCACGTAAAGATAACGAGGGGGGGTAATCGTTGCCGTGCTCCGCCTATCAATTAGCCGTGCGACGGATAACGACCTGTGATGACAGATAATGGCAGTAAGTGCGGTAGATAATGGCGAATAAGGCTAAGTAATGACACTTAACGGTACTATGATAAGTGAACCAGATGACGTTCACGTTTAGAATATAGCTAGATAGGAAGATAATGACGGTTAAAGGTCACGTTGGGGATATATATATAAATAGGACTAATGGTGTAATATTTAGAAACGGCTAAGTGGCGAAACAAGCATAGATGAACACCAATTTCCGGTAACCCCAGTGCCACTACCAATTTAAAACTTTTAAAATGTATTATTTCTCGAGCTCCACCCTACAAATCTATACGACCGTGGTGGCGGATAATGACCTTTAATGACAGGCGATTGCATGTAATAATTGCATCATCCCTGTCCAACACTTTCTTTCTGTCGTCAGCTTACACGGCCGGGCGTCGGCAATCAGATGCCGTAGGATTGCGACACTGACAAGTGATATGGCGCAAACCAGGAAGCGCTCGTCGAAACGTGACGCCGGACTGCTTTTGAACGTGATCTGACAATTGTTCATGCGGTTGTCAAACCGGAGTTTTAGGGGGGGAAAATTGACATGACACAAATACTTAAGGGCATGATGTTGTTGGGTGTTTTTTTTTTTTTTTTCAAACAACTGATAAAATTAGTTTACATACGTCGATATTCCCTATGATAAGTTGTTACTTTTTTTTTTTTTTTTTCAACTTCAATGGAAACTGAAAAAATTTGCGCTCAGTAGTGCAGATAGCAGTTTTCAATTACTGTATTTGTATTTATTTTTATCACAACAGATTTCTCTGTGTGAAATTCGGGCTGCTCTCCTCAGGGAGAGCGCGTCGCTACGCTACAGCGCCACCCATTTTTTTTTGTATTTTTTCCTGCGTGCAGTTTTATTTGTTTTTCCTATCGAAGTGGATTTTTCTACAGAATTTTGCCAGGAACAACCCTTTTGTTGCCGTGGGTTCTTTTACGTGCGCTAAGTGCATGCTGCACACGGGACCTCGGTTTATCGTCTCATCCGAATAACTAGCGTCCAGACCACTGACCACTCAAGGCCTAGTGGAGGGGGAGAAAATATCGGCGGTCGAGCCGTGATTCGAACCAGCGCGCTCAGATTCTCTCGCTTCCTAGGCGTACGCGTTACCTCTAGGCCATCACTGTATAATCATCTGCATATAGACACACATAGACAAACTGAAGACAGAGACATACACAGAAACACACAGACGCAGAGACAGAGACAGACAGACAGACACACACACACACACACACACACACACAGATTATCGTATTCTCTCTCTCTCTCTCTCTCTCTCTCTCTCTCTCACTGACGGCCGCACGCTGCACATACAGATCTACAGATACACGCAGCACAAATAAAGATTCAGAGAGAGAGAGAGAGAGATGCCGGGTAGATAGGTGGACAACTGGGCAGGAGAGGAAGGGGAGGGCTCCGCTGACGTCAAACAGGACTACTAATCGATAATGACGTCGTCAGTCAAACAGGTCTCTGATCGATAATGACGTCAAACAGGGCTACAATCAATAATGACGTCAAACAGGAGTTGATCACCCTTCGCTTCTTCTTCTCCCGTGAGGCCCACTTACAACAGCATCTTTAGCCTTACTACAGCCCTGATAATTCCTCTGAAGGGTTAGGTCGTCGCCGCACTTGCAGCAAGTGCAGATTTGCTCGAAAATGACAAGGGTGGTGACAATAATAACAACCATTTCATGAAGAAAATGACTATATTCCGCTCTACGAGTATTCTTCTTCTTGTTCGTTCATGGGTCGCTACTCCCACGTTCACTCGTACGTACACGAGTGGGCTTTTACGTGTATGACCGTTTTTACCCCTCCATGTAGGCAAGCATACTCCGTTTTCGGAGGTGTGCATACTGGGTATGTTCTTGGTATCATAATCCACCGAACGCCGCTGACATGGATTACACTGATCATCTTTAACGTGGGTATTTAATCTTCTGCTTGCGTATACACACGAAGGAGGTTCAGGCACAAGCAGGTCTGCACATGTTGACCTGGGAGATCGCGGGAAAAATCACTGATGCGATAATTATAACGTTGGCACCATCTGAATTAAGTTGTCTATCGTTGGTGTTACAGGTAGAACAGTGGCCTCGTGATAATAGGCTACAGGGCCTGGGTAACTTGAAAAAAGATCGAGGGTCCAAGGGTCCAGCTAACAAATCAACAAGCATACGTAAGAAGATAAGAACAGCAACTTTGTCGGCCAAGTTCAGTCTTTCTGTGCTTGTGCCCCAGCGTTGATACTTCTCTTTCTCTATTGACTTCTTTCTCCATCATACGTTTATTATTCATTTTCTTCACTTTATTTATAATTATCTCAGCTTCGTTTTGTTCAAAACTCATGTATGATCACGTCTTAACTTCTAGTTATGAAGACATCCGTCACATATTCAGTATGTACATGTATCAGGACAGGACTTTATATAAGATTTTCATGTTGTCCTGTTCATCGATATATGTATTGTGACATGTTCCACATAAAATACTGTTTGAACCAACAACAACATAACAGAACGTGGTGCCGTGTTACAAAAAAGCTCCTGCTCACAAGAACCACAAGATCTTCATAACAGGAGGGAAAAAATATGTTAGTTACCGAACCGCTAAAAAATGACACAGTGCAATAAATTTAATGCAATCAGTGGAACGAAATACAATACTGTACAATATGATATTATACGATACAATACGATTCGATACCATACCAACGAAATCCCATACAATACGATACACCAGCTACAATACAATATGATAAGAAGCGATACGATACTGTACGATAAGATACTGATGTAACGATACAGTACAATACAATAAAATTTAAAAAAATTAAATTATGATACAGTAGGTCTGGCGGGAATCAGTTGGTCTATTCCCGTTCGCAGGTCAGTCTCCGCGTTTTGTTCTCACTACTATACTCTGTGTGTGTGTGTGTGCGTGCGATCACTGAGTCTCAGTGTCCTCAATCACTGAGTTTCTCTGTAGCTCTACAGCTCTTTATGAACTCATATCAACTTGTATGGGTGACAAAATAGCAAGCGTGTTCTTCTTCATGAATCATAAGTCTAATGGTATTCGACTTCTCCCCCCCCCCGCCCCCCCCCGCCCGGACCCCCTCCCCTTCTTCTCATTACTTAGACCTACAGGATACAGCATGTAGCAGCCCCAGCAAGAAAAAAAAAACCCTCTATGATTGATTGGGATTTAGTGGGAATTGTTCTGGGGGTGGGGCTAGCAGTGAAGGGAAGATCGAGTTGGTTTCCCACCCACCCCTACCCTGCTCCCGCCTCTTCCATGCAATTTCAAGCATTTATTTTTTAAGCATTTATCTTTTTAAACTATACTCTTCTGTTCACAATCCCCACCCGCTGGCTGTGAAATTTATGCAACCTTTACACAATCCAGGCAGAACGATGAAGAAGCCTCTCTGATTTCAGCGCTCTCATAGGTCAAAGGTTTCCATTGAGCAGTAACTCGACTTCCCATCTGATAACAATTTTTAGACTCTGCAAGAGAATGACGTGTAGCAATTTATTTATTTATTAATCTCTACTCCCCATGCGTCTTCCCGGCTTGATCATGACAGCCATCATAATCGTTTACCGTTACTTCGTAACTGTTTACTTAAAGCGCGTAATTCAAGATCAGTATAATTTGCGAGATAACGAAATATCCGGAGTTGGTGACCCCCACCCCCTCCACCCCCACTTCTCCAACGCTCTTGAAATCCATCACGCGACTCAAGTATAATCCCCCTTCTCTCTTTGAAATACATGACGCAAATCATATAATTTTCATTCGCGTATTTTTATTATGTGTGTGTTGCATTTATCAGCCCTACTTTTCCCCTCTTCTTCTCGTATTTTCCATCCACCCAATTGAATGTTGTGATTTCGAGTGTGAACGCATTACTGATACAATACACAACGTATTTTCCCGCCATCTTTCCCTTATCTCCTTGGTAAAGCCTCAACCTACTTCACACCCCTCCTTCGCCAGCTGCGAACCTCTAGAGACACCTAATGAACCCCCCCTTTTTCAAAAGGCTGGAATTACACCGAAGCCCCACTTATCACAACAGCCCGACGATAAATGGCATGGCCGCCAGAGGGCTCCGTCTCCTTCTCTTCTCTCCCCCCCCACACACAAAGGCTCGGTAGTTTTCCACTGCCGGCCCCAGCTGCGCACCGCATAAACCGGTCGCCCTTGAGGCAACGCCCGCCTGCCAACAAAAGATTTATGACTGCCTTCAAACATTACCGGCCCGTGGACGTGCGAGTGAGAACCCCGCAGCCGCTGACGTGGTCGTGGAATTTTCCATCACGCAGTGACCTTGACACAAAGCCTACACTGCCGACACACAGAGCGCGAGGAGTGGTTTGGCAGCCCGCCAACACTTTGTCCGGCCAGTGACAAGCAATTTTGTTTGAGCTACGCACAGTGCTAAAGGTTTCCTTCCCTCTTGACACAGCGTTTAATGCGAGCAAGCTGCTTATCGTTTTCCATTTCTTCTTCTTTTTTTTTTAAAGGTGGGGCGTGGCGGACTGTATTCGGGAATGCTATTATCTATTTATCGCCGGGGAACATGATAACGACGGTTTGACTTAAATATTATGATGTGGCTTTCAGAAAGTCTGTTCCTTGCTCCTCACTTCACACACACACACACACGCTCACCCCCCCCCCCCCCCCCCCCACACACACACACATGCACATGACTCATGAAACATGTATATATTTTACAACATTTTTTGTTTGTGTGTGTGTGTGCTGTAAATGATTATATGGTTGCTGGGTTATCAGATACAATCAACAAATTAAATTTACACTTTATCACTACAGTATCAGATTAGGAGATGACTCATCTTTGTGTAAATCATAAACAGCCATTGTGTTGCATATATTAACATAATTGTATCAAGATGGGGGTGGGGGGGCAGACATGTTTATTCAGCAGACAGCTGATAACGATAGCCATATTTGGAAATGTTTCCTGTAACGCGTTACAAAAACTGGTCCAAACCGGTTCAAACCAGACAGAACCGGTTCAACCTGAACAAAACCGCTCCACGTTGCCCGGACACCGCCAGATCAAGTTTGAGCGTGGTTTCGCAGGGAGTGCGTGTGAGATAAGGTTCATGACATCAACGCAGACTCAGCCAGCACGTGATAGGTCGACCTTCACCTTCGCCGCTCAAGGGAAGCAATCAATCTGTAGGCTTCGCGCCAGCACGTTGCTGTGTACCCGTGTGCGGAATGTTTTGTCTTGTAACTCGTGTGGCATTGCATTGATCAGAGTATATAGTTGCATGTAAACAAAGCAATGGCAGAAATTTTGAACAGTTGTGTTAAATGCAAGTGCAGTCTTGCGTCGCCTGACAAATCGTCAAAACTGTTACCATGTTTGCACACAATGTGCGAGGACTGTATCTCGGGACGAACGGATGTTGCGGACAAAATAAAAAGAAGAAAAGAAGAAAAAGAACAAAAACAGTTGGAAATCGCTGAAGATGCAAAAGAGCAGAAATCGGAAGACGCTGATAAAATAAAAGAAGACACTGAGAAAGCAAAAGAACCCCCCACAAACGAACACGAGGTTCCCGAAACAGAACAAATTGACGATGTACCAGTAAATACGAGTGCAACGGATAACGTTCAGTCCACATCTGTCGACAACAATGAAAACACAGAAACAAAAGATGCTGCTAAGCAGGCGAAGAGCCCAGAACAACCAGGCGAGGATAAGAAAGACGATGAAAAGTCACCCGATATCGAAACGACAAGCGAAGAACAGACAGAAAAGCCATCGGAAAATTCCAGTACACCTAATGAAGAATGTGCCGAAAGGAGTGTCAGTGAAGACAAAGAGAACACAGCCGACGACACCGATCCGAATGTTGCGAACGAACAGAAAACCATCAGTGCCGAAGAGGTCACAGCCGAAGGTGACAAGACAGACACAGAGAACAGTGTGTCGGAAAGTCAGCCATCGGAGGAAAATCCCCCTGAAAATCAACATAATCGGGATGAGGAGAGTATGGAGGAGACTGTGGCGGAGGAGGAAGAACCACCCCCGAGTCCTGTGCCTCTCACCGGTGGGTAAAGCTGGTGCAGAGCCAACCATTTCGATACTTGTCTGTCTTTTTGTGTTGTTGTCTGTGTTCCAAATCCATGTAGTCTGTCATCAGGCATATCATCAAGAGTAAACCCCAGATTTTGTAACCACTGTGGCATGCTTAGTCATGGACAGTTGTAACAACTGAAAAGATCGTGCTGACACAGTGACAGTACACTTTTGTGATTGGATAGTGTGTGCCTGTCTGTGTGTGTGTGTGTGTGTGTGCTTTTTGAAGTCTACCTGCAACATGTGACCACCTGTAAACAGTAACGTTATGTAATAACCCAAAATTAGTTTATAGATTTAGCACATTCAGTGATTCACTAGCAGTTTTTCAACATACCACTGTATGACACCTAAATGATACTCAGTGTTTGATGTCATTGTACAAATTGAAGCTCAAATTTCCACAGTTTTGAGATCGATAGAGCAGACCAAATCAGTTGAAAGAATTTCTCTGATTTAAAATTACTTAACTAAGGAATTCATACTCAGCCTGATATTGATGAATAATCCTCCCACTGACTCATAAACATACACAACACACAGATAAATTAGCACATACATGCATACATACAAATGCACACACTGTGAAATGTTCAGTACTAACAATAACATGCATGCATAGATGATAGAGCATGCCTGGACACACACATGCTCATTAGGTTATTAACACAGGTAGAAACTGTGAACACAGGTAGAAACTGTGAATTGGATTAGTTATTATTTATTATTATTATATTTCTCTTTTGTCTGTTTTTCTGTCCGTTTATTAAACACATCTTAATTAAGGCAGATAGGACTGAGTCATGAAGAAATGCAATATTGGATTGAAATAATTGAAGCTTTGTCAGGTTGCTTTTTCAATTTTAGAACTGCATTATTTAAAATGAAACTTTGGAGCACGTCTGTTATGATACTTGAAAAAAAAAAAAAGTTGAATGTCTTTCATTCTATTGTCACATGGGGCCACCTATAATAGTATAAAACATTTTTTTTTTTTAATGTGCATGTGTACACCTGATATGCTGTTCAATATGTTACAAGTTTGTTAATCACTTAATGTTGTGTGTATGTGAGTTGTTGGTTTTTATGGTGTTATGTCTGCATTATTTTGTGGTTAGACAACATGCACAGATACTTCCAAAAATGTGATAATTAACAGTAAAATGGATGCATGGGTACAACACACACAGTTACTTCCAAAAATGTGATAATTAACAGTGAAATGGATGCATGGGTGTGTGTGTATACACACACACACACACATATTGTCACACACACACACACATACATATAAACATAGACACACACACACACACACACAAATGCAGATCTAAAAGTCATACTGCATATATATGTCAGTTCCCATGTAGTTTCTTTTAAATTTGATTTAAAAAAAATCATTGACTTTGAATGCTCATAATTCGTGCGTATACACATAACTGCTCAGTCTGTTTACACACACACGCACACACACACACACACACACACACACACACACACACACACACACACACACACACACACACACACACACACACACACACACACACACACACACACAGAGAGAGAGAGAGAGAGAGTTTATACTACAGAATGGAAATGGAATCAGTTGATGGGTTGAAATTGGAACTTTAATTATTTTTTCTCTCATTTCCCCTGTTGCTATAATCGTTTGAATACATGAACATGAAGCTGATCTCTTCTTTTGCCTGCTTTCACGGTCAGTAGTCACATATAAGTTGGCATGCTTGTGAAGGATACCTGTCATGTGTACAGCTAGTGTGAATCCATGGCAAAAGCTGCTCGGGGCTTTTACCCCATCTGTCTAGAATATCTGTGGATTAGATCCTATTGTCTGATCTTCTGACTGGGTGGTTGCCATTTCCTCAAATGCCAAGACCAGAGTTCATAGGGTGCTCACAGTCCTGACATTTTGAAATTCCCAAGTAAGGCCTTACAAATGCTTACAATTACACCAAGTTCTTTTCAAGTCCTTATTCAGGAGAAGAAAAAAACAACAACAAAAAACCAAGGGAGAAAGCCCATTATTTAAAAAAAAAAAAAAAAAATGCAGCAGCAGTGCTCAACCCACTCACCCTCTTACCATTTCCGAATTTCTTTCTTGGTCCTCATCTAATACAGCAGACAATACTCCAGCTTGGAAATATTTTTCTTTGGAAAGGATATCGTAGGTGTCCGCTACTACCTGTGCTTGCTGAAGTCAGCTCAGCCTCAAGCCATTCAAACTGCCAGGAAGGTGTGCATTTCAGGATCATTGGCTTACAGAAGAAGATTATAGGAACTAGCTGATCAAAGGTAAAAAGAATAACTCAATAAGCAACAATTATGCATAGTGTGCTGTTTCCTACATAATTTGTCTTCTGTGGATGAAGTCCTTACAACATGAGGAAATGGTCCTTACATGTCCTTACAAGGTCCTTACATAGCACAACCTGAAATCCCTGGGAACCTTGCAAGACACAAGTTGCTGTAGTTTACCATTCACTGATCAGATAACATGATGTTTGTTACTGTGTATTGTAAGTGCATTAGTATGTCTTAATGGTGTGGTGCATACACTTGATAGATCTATACATGTGTGTGTAAATGTAAGCATGAGCATGCACAACCCCCCCAAATTTCCATGAGTTAGGACTGATAGAAGCAAGTGGTGAAATGTGTTACCATGTAGCACTAAAGTTTATTAGTCTATTTCAGATTCAGTATATTATGGCAATTAAACTTTATTAGTCTATTTCAGATTCAGTATATTATGGCAATTAATCTTGCTGATTGGTCCAGTTTTCATGCAAGCACTTGCGTGCATATAAGAAATGTGTGCGTGCACTGAATTTGAAATGCACACGTTCATATCCATGTTCACGCACGAACTTTGTCAGGTGTTAGTATTATGACGCTACAAAGTACTGTGTTGTAACTGTCAAACCTTCCCCCTGCTGGTTCCATGTCCAGTGGGTTTCTGGCACTTGACATGTCAGTGGGTTGCTGACAAGACCCTTAGCAGTTAGCTTGTGAACTGTGTGTTACTTGATGACTTGATCGTAGGTGCGAATATGAGAGGACAGTCAGGAACTTGTTTCAGCTTGCATTCTGTTTTTGTTGTTGTTGCTGTGTTGAAACACCTATCAGTTGTCTGCAGATAAACGTTAACAGATGTGCATGAACTATTTCAGTATTTGCAGTGTGGATTTTTTAAAGAAATTTAACAATTTAATTTAAACTCACCCTACACACGCGCGCACGCACGCACATGCACACCGATACCCATACTGCCGTAGCTCTCTCTTTCTCATTCTGGCTCCCTCATACACACACACACACACACACATGCGGTCACGCATGCACACACACTTCCACTTAATCACATGCGTACACAGTAATTTCTTTTCCCCCCTCGATTTTTTCCTACCCTCGTCTAATTTCACTTACAGTGAAAAGACGTTAAACTAAAGAATGAACAAACACACTCGCACACTGATACCCATACTGCCATAGCTCTCTTTCTCTTTCTGTCTCCCTCTCTTTCTCTCTCTCTCTCTCTCTCTCTCTCTCTCTCTCTCTCTCTCTCTCTCTCACACACACACACACACACACACACACACACACACACACACACACTCAACAAAACTACTCGATAAAGTCCCAGAATTCACCACCTGTGGCAATGTGCTGAACTGAGTTTTAATAACATTACTTTTATTTCTAATAATAAGTAATAACTAATATTAGTGTTTGCCTGGAGAAGCAGTAGTGATTATGTGTTCTTGAAAGAAATAGTTGCCAATCCTTGAACAATTTGTTGCAAAAGTTGCTCCCATTTGGTACAGCAGATGACTTATTTTTGACAGGGGGAAAAAAAAAATTATCGATATGAAAAATTTAGTGGAGTGATCCGAGTGATCCGACTAGAAAAGTCAAAGGTGACTGGGGACCCCCAGTTTTAGGGGTCACTTTGAAACGGTGACTGTGTCAGTAGTGCATTGATCGACCCTAAATTCTTGAACCCTGCGCCCTCTGCTTCATCCCATCCCACCAGCACCCCACCACCACATGTGTGGGGTATTGATCAGCATGATCACATAACTCAGTGGTACTGCACGAACACAAAGTGTATGCTGAATGCACATAACTCTTGACATGTAACACCTGAACAAATGACTGAAGTGGAGTTTGCAGTTCAACAGCCTGAGATTCAGTGAGAACATAAACTGCATAACATTACTATTGTTAGATAAAGTTAATCTTTATTTTAAATTGCGGTATTAGTCTTTATCGCTTACTCTTTGATAATTATATTATTGTAAACTAACAATGAGGGTGCTATCGTTAATTGTAGTGTTAGGTGAAAATAAGACATCTTACATAACAGTACCTGCTTATGAATATCTGAGACCTTTTGTTGGTTGATTTTAAAACCTACTTTAAATTGGTTTGATATGGTTTTTAAAATCTTATCAATTGATCAGAAGCAAGTGGAATACTGTGATTGTTTTGAATCCATGAAAGAGACAGCATCTTTTTGGTTGCCATCATGGAAAACAGCACAGTGATAGGAATCCTTGGAGGGGCAAAGTTTTTGCTTTAAAGCATGGGGGAAAGCATAAAACTGAATACATGTTGCTACAAAAAGAAAATAGTACAAGAAGGCCAAGGGGAATTGACTTATTTCCAATCGAAAGATGGCATAGATGATGTCAAAACTATCTTAAAGTCTGTTTAAAGTACGAGAAAAGTTGGAGGCAGAAATATACTGACATTAGTGACAAACAGAAAGCGGAAAAGACAGGAGCTAAAGAAAACAGCCTTTCCCTATGATACAATAATTTGTATTATAAATAGTCGGGAACCACCTGCACTTATTCAATATCACTGTCAAAAAATAAAGTCCAACACTGCTACAATCGTTTTTGAAAAGGTTCAGGTTGTTACCTTCACTGTAAGGAATTTTTAAAAAGTATAAATTGATCACCTAACAAAGTACACTTGTCAGTTGTCTTGAAATTTTGGAAATTACTCATGATAGATCATAAGTTTATACACATTATTTGCAAATTTAAAAAATATATATAACACACATCATTCACAGTCACGTGTATCTTGTTTAAAAAAAAAATTTTTTTAAAGTATGCCAAATATTTCATGATTTATCTTTGAAATAAGTGTTGTTTTGCTGACTGTGTTCTGTACAGATATGTGATGTTAACCAGATCAGCAGTTGAATTGAAAGGGGGAGGGGGGTGGGGGGGGGACCTTCCCCTGTGCACTGTTGCTCTGTATCAGAGGCTCAGCTCCAGTTTTTCTGGCCGGCTTGCCAAGTGTCGGCGAGGGGATTGCCAAACCCAGCAGGGGATGGTTTCTTCTTTCAATCCTATAAAACATCACTTTCTGAAACTATACCCCCCACCCCCCACCCCCTCCGAACCTCCTCTTTTTTTTTTTCTTTTTTTTTTCTTTTTCTTGTTCAGTATGGACAGGTTGTGTGGTTTTATATAAGCAAGGTTAAGGAAGTGACATCAAAAGCAAAACTACGACAGATCTTGACAAGAGTATCAGTATTACTACTATTAGTATCAGTAGCTCAAGGAGGCGTCACTGCATTTGGACAAATCCATATACGCTACACCACATCTGCCAAGCAGATGCTGGCCAGCAGCGTAACCCAATGCACTTAGTCAGGCCTTGAGAAAAAATAAATAAATAAAAATAAAAATTAATTAATTAATTAAAAAACAACAACATACAAACAAAGACAGTTGTGTCAAATCAAAACTCAGGTTTTTGGCCATTTGGAAAAGTGGTTGTGTGCGGTCTTTGAGACGGACTGACCTGTGAATGCTGTAATGTGGTTAAGTTTTAGGCGGATGTATGCTGTAATGTCAAAGATGTCATTACGTAGAAACAAGTCGACGTACTATGATAACAAATAAGTACATTATTGTCATTATGACAGTGACTTTTTTCCACACTTGCGCAGCTGTGTAATACTACTGAAAATCTCTCTCTCTATCTCTCCCTCCCTCCCTCCCTCCCTCCCTCTCTCTCCCTCCCTCCCTCCCTCCCTCCCTCCCTCTCTCCCTCCCTCCCTCCCTCCCTCCCTCTCTCTCTCTCTCTCTCTTGCAACATCTCTTCAGTTGAAGGTTAACATGAAAAAAAAGGTAATATTACTGTAATTCAGGAGGATACTTAGGTGTGAGGGAGAGATGGCTTTATGATAGTGTAGCTATGCCTGTGGTAAATGTAAAGCATTTAGAGATATTTTTTACCACACGTTTAAGCTTTGTTTCAGCGTGCAAAGATCTCGCTAGTAGGGCTAAAAACGCATTGTTGTGTATCATAAAAAGATTGTCTTCATGAATAATACTTCCCTGAACTTCCCTTCGTATAATATAGTTCAGAGTTGTGGGGTTTAAACAAAGCTGCGTTCTACTGTGAATGTGTACATCTATTTGCTTTGAAGAAGTTTTTGTCTTTCGATATGTGTACCCCAAATGACCTTGCTTATGGTGAAACTAATAGATATACCCAATAGTTGTAAATTCTGCTGTTCAGTGTGTACGATATTGGCTTAGATTGATACAGACGGATGAAAGTAGAATATCATTGAAAACTTATAAGATAGATGCGGTTTGAATTGGATGCTAGAGGAAAGAAAAATTGGGTAACTTATGTATGTATTTGTGTGAAAATGGTTTTGGCGAAGTGTGGCTAAATCAGGGTGTGGGTATCATAAATGATTTTGTTAGAATATTTTGTCAGTGTTTAATTGATTGTAGATGGCAAGCATGGAATGAACATGTTCAGATTAGTGATAGGTTTTGTATGTATAGAACTTTTTGTGGGCTGCATGATATGAAATCGTATTGAATGTTAAATATGGACAAACATTAGAGAATTATAACTACAAGATTTAGGTTCAGTGTGTCTGGTTTAGCAACTCATCATTACAGACACAGGAAACCTAATAATGATTTGAGTTGCCCTTTATGCCACAGAGAAAAAGAATACGAAGTTCATTTTGTGCTGAGCTGTCCAGTTCTTGAAGAGATGAGAGAAAAATATATATTCCATCCAAATATTACCGACAGCCTTGTGCATTCAAGTTGAGTTTGTTGATGTCTTCAAAACAGCAAAATGATGTGAGGAATTTGTTCATGTTCCTGCATAAAGCATTTAGATTTAGAAAAATTGCAACTTCATAACATGTTTTGTTACTGTAAATGTTGCCTCGTGTGATTATTTTTTTCTTTTCCTTCGTGTCTATTCAGACAAATGTGACGCAACTGATGTTTGTGTACCCCTTCATAGGGGCTATGGCCTAATGAATAAATTATCCATATCTCTCTCTCTCTCTCTCTCTCTTTCTCTCTCACACACATTTAAAAAAAATACCTCCAGCTTGATGGTTTATCTGTACGTATTTTTGAAAAACAGAGCTTTAGACACATTTTGAAATAAAAGTTTAGAGAACAGAAAGAGCAGAAAAAATGCAGTATTTAAGGAGGTGTAGAATATCAAGTTCTGTATTGAGCAGCGTTGAGAATACTGAAGGGACATGAAGACAGGACACAGTGAATTGATGATTGAGATGGTGAGATGAGCAGAGAAGGGGAAAATGGGTGGGGGGTGGAGTTGAAATAGGAGTCACCAGGAAGCATTTTAAAAGTTAAATTTTAAGTTCACCTGCACTCTCATAGATCCTTCACCTTATATATCCGGACCAGCCCACTGCCGTGTCCCTGGTCACGTTCACTTTGTGTACTGGTGCATCACCCAGTCCCTGAAATTCTCTTCAAACATTCCCTCTGCTTGAACTTGAAGAAGTGAACGGAAACTTTCAGTGGGCAGTGTGGTGTTGTGCTGCACTTACGTTGTCTTTGTTGGTGTGAATAGGAGGAATAGACCTCCTGAACTATTTTTGAAATGTCCCTCCCACCTCAAAGTGAACAAAAACTTTTAAGTTCAAGAGGCACAATGTGACTTGGGAGAAGGAAATCTCTTTTACGGTGATTTTCAAGTCTTTTTTTTTTCTCCTTTTCTTTACTTCCTTTCTCTTCCTCATACCATGGCTGACATGGATTTAGTGCCATCTGTGAATCTTTATTTACAATATTTACTAATGTTTAATTCCCCCCCCCCTCCCCCCTACTGAATACTGTGGATTACGGGATCCTTAACATGCAAACTTGCTATCACACCAGTGTATTAAAATCAGTAATTGTAGGGTTGTTTTTTTTTTCTGTAAGTTTAACATAAAAAAAAAAAAAAAATTGCCATAACTTTATATCACAGTTACTGAATTAGTGTCGGATTGCTTGTCCGCTGAGTGCCCAGGGTGGAGAGATCCCTTCAGCATTGACACGTTTATCGACAACTTTTATCACCGGATCTTTAACAAGTGAATTGGTTATTAATCTTAATTAAAATTCGTCATATTGCTTTTCTCCACAGAGTTGCCCAGTGTGCAGAGAACCCTAACCCTTCAGCATTGACACGTTTATGGACAACGCTTATTACGGGATTTCACTTTAACATGTGAATTTGTTATCACTCTAAATTAAAATCTGTAATTTTGCTGTTCTCCACAGAGTGCCCAGTTTGCAGAGAGCCCTTCACCGTCGAGGCCCTGATCGACAACGTGTTCATCCGCAAGCAGGCGGCCTCATCGGAGGAGGGGGAAGGCACGGAGCAGAAGTGCACAGGCTGCGAGTCCAACCCGGCCACCTCCTTCTGCCTGCAGTGCGACGACTGGCTGTGCGGGGACTGCGTCACCGCCCACAAGCGGGTGCGCATGACCAAGGACCATCAGCTGACCTCCATTGAGGAGGCCCTGGCCAACAAAGGTGTGTTTTGGTCTTGGACTGCTTGTGGATAAAACCAAAGCTCTTAGGAGGAAGGTGGCACAGTGGTTGAGATGCTTAACTCGCTCAGTACGGCCAGTCCTCTCTTCTCCTCTACACAGACCCCTCGGATGTCCAGTGGGTGTCTGAATGACCCAACCTTTAGCTTCCGTCGTCAGAATTGTGGTATTCTTTGTCAACATTCACCTCTTCAGTATAAGAGCCTTCCGCTTGCAATATTTTGATGATGGTAATTGGGGTGAAACGCTGTTAACGTCGTCTCTTTCGCCGTTCGTATGGAGAGAGTTAATCTGCTAGTCCATACATTGTCCCGTCCTTGACTGGTGTGAGTGTCTGGGTTTGAATCCCAGTCTCTTGTCTGCCAATACATTGACTGTGACTGGCGGTGAGGGTCTGGGTATGGATCTCGGGTCTCGCCCCTTTCTCATCCAAAGTTTTGACAGGAAAATAAAAATGAGTGTCTTGTGTTTGTTCGGATGATGAGGTGATAAACCGAGGTCCCATGTCCAGCATGCTCTTAGGCACACTGAAAAAGAAGGAAGTGTTTGCTTTGCACCACACCCTTTGCTTTTTTCGCCCCACCTTTTATTTTGTGCCCCTCCCTTCGCTTTATACCCCGCCCTTCGCTTTATGCCCCGCCCTTCACTTTATGCCCCGCCCTTCACTTCACACCTCACCTTTTGCTCAACACCACACCCTTCACTTTACACCCCTCCTTTTGCTTTACACCCCACCCTTCACTTTACCACACCCTTTTGTTTTACACCCTGCCCATCACTTCATGCCCCACCCTTTTGTTTTACATCCTACCTTTCCCTTTATGTCCTGCATTTAGTTCTATGCCCTGCCTCCCCTTTTTTTTGTTTAATGCCCTACCCTTTTTCTTTTCCACCCTGCCCTTTTGTTTAATGTCCCACCCTTCGTTTCATGCCCTACCCTTTGTTTTACGCCCTACCCATCGCTTCACCCACACACACACCCCTTCGCTCTACACTCCACTCTTCATTTTACGCCCCACCCTTTTGTTTTACACCCCACCCTTCGCTTCATGTCCCGCCCTTTGCTGTGCGCCCCGCTCTTCACTGACTGCCCTGCCCTTTGATTATTCCCCGCCTTTCGCTTTGTGTCCTGCCCCTTCACTGACTGCCCCGCCCTTTGATTATTCCCCGCCTTTCGCTTTGTGTCCTGCCCCTTCACTGACTGCCCCGCCCTTTGATTATTCCCCGCCTTTCGCTTTATGTCCTGCCCCTTCACTAAATGCCCCGCCCTTTGATTATTCCCCGCCTTTCGCTTTATGTCCTGCCCCTTCACTGACTGCCCCGCCCTTTGATTATTCCCCGCCTTTCGCTTTGTGTCCTGCCCCTTCACTAAATGCCCCGTCTTTTTGTTTTACACCCTGACTTTTGTTTAACGCCCAGCCGTTTGTTTTACACTCTGCCCTTCGCTTCTGTTCACACCCCTCCCAAGAGAGCTGTCGTCGAGAGTCGTTGGGTCCTCTAACTGCTGCATTGTGTGTTTTCAGGCAGCAGTTCTGGCCCTGTGGAGGTGAGCATGATGTGTCGTGTGCACCCCAAGGAGAAGCTGACGCTGTTCTGCGAGAGGTGCGAGGTGCTCACCTGTCGGGACTGCCAGCTGCTGCAGCATCAGGAACACAAGTGAGTGGTGTTACGGGGGCTCCTGGGGTTCAGATCCCCTGTCACAGTGCCTGGTGGGTTGGTTCAGGGTGGGAGTTTTTTCCCTGTCTTCTTCCCCCAGGTCAACAGAGGTGCAGACCTGTTAGTGCCTGGACCCCCCCTCCCCCCCTTCTGTGTGCATGTGCCTGCAGATCATGATGTGCGTTTTTGTTTAAGATCCCAGTAATCAGTGTTGGCGTTTGATGGGTTATGGAAACATGGACATTACACACCCAGTATGCACACCCCAGAAATAGGAAGATGGCTGTTTACATTGAGGAATTATTCTTCTTTACTGCGACTCCAACATTCTCTCATATATATATATATATATATATATATATATATATATATATATATGAGTGGGTTTCTACGTGCATGACTTTTTACCCCCACCATTTAGGCAGTCATACTCTTTTTCGAGGGACATGGAGGAATGAAAATGGTCATGCATATAAAATCCCACTCATTCATGGTATACTCGTGAACGTGGGAGTTGCAGCCAATAAATACAGGAGGCAGAAGGAGACTCAAGTTCAAATTCTTCTGCCTCGTTCGCCTTCCGTTAGATGAGCAGCCCAGTGTCCTCGATGAAGGCTGCTGTCTGTCGCAGTTCCTCCAGGGTGCTGTACAGCTTGGCTTCCACTGCTGTCGGTGTTGGCCAGTACTTCCTCCTGGATGCTGCATGCATCGTACAGTCTTGAAGGATGTGGTCGGTTGTCATTGGTCCCTCACCATATAAAAGCCCACTCATACATAGTATACTCGTGAACGTGGGAGTTGCAGCCAATGAATACAGGAGGCAGAAGGAGACTCGAGTTCGAGTTACAAAACTTGATTCACTCTTTTAAAGGTGACGGGTTGTTTTTTTCTCTTTTTTTGGTGGTGGTGGTTATAAAGATACTCTCTGAAAATGTTTATGCTACATGAAACAACCTGAAGCTGTGTGTGTGTGTGAAACAAGTCTACCTATGAACACCATACACATACATCTTTTATTCTTTCCCCAGGTACCAGTTCCTGCAAGAGGCAGCGGACATGTACAAGGCCAAGCTGACGGGGAGCCTGTCCCTGATGAAAGACCGGCGGGAGGTGCTGCGGCGCTACCAGTCGGAGATCGAGGAGCGCCTGGGCAAGGTGAAGCGGGAGAAGAGTGAGCTCCAGCAGGACATCCTGCGGCAGGCCTGAGGTCATCGTCAAGGCCGTGCGGGCGGCCGTGTGGTCGGTGCTCAGCTCCCTGCACTCCTTCACGGACGCGGCGGCCAAGCGCCTGTCCCGTGAGGTTGGGGACGTGAGGGACCTGGTGGGCAAGTTCGACCACTGCATCGCCTTCATGGACGGGATCCTGGAGGACGGCTTCGGCCTCCCCTTGCTCTACTCCAAGACCATCGTGGAGACCAAGTGCAGGAAGGTGTGTGGGGGGTTTAAATTTTTGTTTAAGAACACATCACACACACACACACACACACACACACAAACAAACAAAAAGAACTGAATCAGAAAACATGATTTTTTTATATTTTTTTTTGGTCATGATTTTTTTTTTTTTCTTTTTTTCTTTTTCAAGTTTTCTGATTCAGTCCTCTCTTCTTTTTTTCTTTTTTTTTTTTTTGTGTCTGTGTTGCCTTCTTATGTTTATTATTTATGTTTTCTGATTCAGTTGCGTTCATCTTTTATTTTTTAATTTCTTTTCTTTTTTGTTGCTTTTAATTTGGGTTGCACAAGAATCAGCAGCTATATTTTTATTTCTTTTCTTTTTTGTTGCTTTTAATTTGGGTTGCACAAGAATCAGCAGCTAAAGAGGAGAAGAGTTAACCAGTCTTTTGCGGTTTTTTTCTCCTGTTGTCTGAAGGTAAATTAGAAGCAAAATAAAAAATTGGCAAAGCATGTTCCACTGAGTCTTCAGATTTAGTTTTGCATGGTAGTGCATGGTAAATTTTCAGTTTATAGAAAATGTTAATAAAAAAAAAAAAAGAAATAAAAAAAAGAAGGAAACCAGACATTTTGTAGAATGCATCCATCTTGCTCCTCCCCCACCTCACATCTAACAGTGACGGCGCATCTTTCCCCGCCCCGTTCCCCATACCCCTCCCCCCACCTCACATCTAACAGTGACAGCGCATCTTTCCCCGCCCCGTTCCCCAAACCCCTCCCCCCACCTCACATCTAGCAGTGACAGCGCATCTTCCCCCGCCCCCTTCCTCAAACCCCTCCCCCCACCTCACATCTAACAGTGACAGCGCATCTTCCCCCGCCCCCTTCCCCAAACCCCTCTCCCCACCTCACATCTAACAGTGACAGCGCATCTTCCCCCGCCCCCTTCCCCAAACCCCTCCCCCACCTCACATCTAACAGTGACAGCGCATCTTCCCCCGCCCCCTTCCCCAAACCCCTCCCCCCACCTCACATCTAGCAGTGACAGCGCATCTTCCCCCGCCCCCTTCCCCAAACCCCTCCCCCACCTCACATCTAGCAGTGACAGCGCATCTTCCCCCGCCCCCTTCCCCAAACCCCTCCCCCACCTCACATCTAACAGTGACAGCGCATCTTCCCCCGCCCCCTTCCCCAAACCCCTCCCCCACCTCACATCTAACAGTGACAGCGCATCTTCCCCCGCCCCCTTCCCCAAACCCCTCCCCCACCTCACATCTAACAGTGACAGCGCATCTTCCCCCGCCCCCTTCCCCAAACCCCTCCCCCACCTCACATCTAACAGTGACAGCGCATCTTCCCCCGCCCCCTTCCCCAAACCCCTCCCCCACCTCACATCTAACAGTGACAGCGCATCTTCCCCCGCCCCCTTCCCCAAACCCCTCCCCCACCTCACATCTAACAGTGACAGCGCATCTTCCCCCGCCCCCTTCCCCAAACCCCTCCCCCACCTCACATCTAGCAGTGACAGCGCATCTTCCCCCGCCCCCTTCCCCAAACCCCTCCCCCACCTCACATCTAACAGTGACAGCGCATCTTCCCCCGCCCCCTTCCCCAAACCCCTCCCCCCACCTCACATCTAACAGTGACAGCGCATCTTCCCCCGCCCCCTTCCCCAAACCCCTCCCCCCACCTCACATCTAACAGTGACAGCGCATCTTCCCCCGCCCCCTTCCCCAAACCCCTCCCCCCACCTCACATCTAACAGTGACAGCGCATCTTCCCCCGCCCCCTTCCCCAAACCCCTCCCCCCACCTCACATCTAACAGTGACAGCGCATCTTCCCCCGCCCCCTTCCCCAAACCCCTCCCCCCACCTCACATCTAGCAGTGACAGCGCATCTTCCCCCGCCCCCTTCCCCAAACCCCTCCCCCACCTCACATCTAACAGTGACAGCGCATCTTTCCCCGCCCCCTTCCCCAAACCCCTCCCCCACCTCACATCTAACAGTGACAGCGCATCTTGCCCCGCCCCCTTCCCCAAACCCTTCCCCCCACCTCACATCTAACAGTGACAGCGCGCATCTAACAGTGACAGCGCATCTTCCCCCGCCCCCTTCCCCAACTTTTCCCCAGGCCCTTTTTTTTTCCAAGTCATACATATTTTTTGTTGTGTTTGACTGTGAGTGTTGATGCATCATTTATTTGTCTTTTAGTCTTTAACAAGTCTGTTGTCTGAATTGTGTTTTCTCACTTTCACCTGTCATTGTCTTTTTTTCTTCTTTTTTTCAACCCCCTTTCTGAGAGTTCTGAGAGTAAATCTCTTTTTTTTTTTTTCTGAACTTGATTTGGACAGATAGTAGCTGCCCAAGGACGACAACCTCTAAATGTGAGTGAGGGGCTTTGGGAGGGAGGAGGGATGGTGGGGAGGCTGTAAATCTTGCCCAGCGTTCGAATGGTCAGTTCCTTTCTTTGCTGCTAGGACTTGAGAAGTAAAATGTTTTAAACAAAATGCTGGACTGTAGCTGCCTTTGCAAAAAGGCCTGGCAAAAGCTGTTGCTGTTGTCTGTATTGGAGTCGATGTGACTTTGTAGTTATTGTCAGCTCTGTTCGGTGTAACATGCTAACATGTAAGTTGTTGTGGAATTCAGAATAACACTCTAACATGTTTGTTATCATTATCAGTCCAGTCCTTTATGATACGCTAACAAAATGCACATTATTATCATTGGTCTCTAACATTCTTCTTTATGATACGCTAACAAAATGCACATTATTGTCATTGGTCTCTAACATCCTGTAAGGTTTTTGTCAATTATTTGTCTAGTATTTAGTAGGGGAAAAAAATAGAACAAAACTTTAACCTTTAGACTGCCACAGAAACCGTTCTCAAACAGCAGATGATTCACCCCTTCACCACTGCAACAAAAACTGTACCCAAACGGTGGCTAATTATCTCCATCTTGTGAAAGCTTTTATGTTGTTTTGGAATTATCATATTGGTAACTTTAGCTACGCCAAGGTTGCCCTGACTCCTACAACAACACGAAAACACCTCTATGTCACCCAGGAATGTATTTTTCAAGTGATATGGTTGGCTAACTGGAGCATGTCAACAACTCGTTATCTGTGCTGGTAAATTACAGCAACACCTTGTCAAAGCCAAGTGTGAGCATGACGCAGGATTTAGCCGCTGCTCAGTGAAAATAAGAATGAATGCTTGAAGAAGATGAAGGTGAATTGCAGTCTGACAATTGTTTGTAAGAGGGAGGTGAGTAATAGCAGTCTTACTCTTCACCCAAGGAGCAGATCAGAGTTTGATTTTCCTAGCAGACAGCATTGATAGATGGGAGAACAGATTACACAGTGTGTGTGTGTGTGTGTGTGTGACAGACAGGCCTGTGAGAGGGAGTAGGGATGGGGGGGAGGTGTCAGATGTATGAAAGTGTATGAAAAGGGGAGGCAAGACATGAGATCAGGTGGGGAAGGGGGAGAGGGACAGTGGGGTGGGCATGGTGGTGTGCCAGTTTTCAGATCAGATCCAGACATTGTTTGGGATATTTTGTGTATATTTTGTTCATGTGTGTATAATGCTTATTTTTGGAGAAAAAAAATTCTTGTGGACCACATATATGTATTTATTTAATCATACCAAATCATTTTTTTATTATTTTTTTTTTATTTATTGTCCATTCATTTTCCTTTCAGAAAATATATACTTTACCTGTGTCATTTGAGAAAATTAATCCAGAATGTTTGTTTTTTTCTACGTATGACCAAGCGCTCTATGCTTGCTCCAAAACTTGCCTCACGCACAAGCTGTATTAGCTTGCCTCACGCACAAGCTGTATTAGCAGACGACAGTTTTCGCAGCTAGCCCACGCGCAGATTGTGTGACGTCACTCTGCTTACATCATTTTGTTCTCGCCAGACAGCCTACTCGAAGCTCGCCCAGTGTCGCATCGCGGTACGTCATTGGCTGAGCGGAAACTTGTGTTTCTGTTCCACTGTAATTAATTGATATCACTTTTATCAGATCAGTAAACTACAAGTATTATATACTGGCAGAATCGTCACAATTCCATCTTTTAAGTCTATTCCATTTATGTTCGCCTGCGTTAAACTGATTTAACGCAGTTTGTAATTTTCAGCGACGAGCTCGTTAAAACTGACCCTGTTCAGGTGACTTAAATTAAGATTATAAATTTAGCATAGATAATCAACACCTCATTTTATACTCATTATAAAGTAGGTGTTGAGCTCTTTCTTTTGCAACTTATCCGACGTAAATGGGTTCAGAAATCATCTAGAAATCTGTCACTGAACACCTTGTAAGAAGCACATTTATTGTCAGATTTCTCCAGATTAGTGACGATCTGGTTTGCAGCATATGTGATTGTCTTTGTAGTTCGCTTAATTGGCAGAGCGGGTAATGAGTGGTCATTTCATACCTGGTCAGTCATCTGACCAGAGCCTGCTCTCTCTCTCTCTTGCTGCGTCGCGGGCAGTGTGATTGTGTGTCGTGTGTGTTCTTACAACGGCTAATATCTTGTTACGTATCGCTGCACTGTCTTCTCATTATGTCTTCTCTTAGTTCTTCTCTCCTATTCTCTTCTTATCTCTTCTCTTTTAGTTCTTTCTTACATTCTCTTTTTATGTCTTCCTCTTAGTTCTTTTCTTATGTTCTTATAACTGTTGTAAATAAAACAATAGGAAAACCCATTTGTGACTGGCCTCTATATGTTCCTGGCCTGTGCGTGGGAATTCTTGTCTATCCTTTAATACATTCAATCATCATATTTAGTTAAGTCTTTTGTGCCGTACCTTTTGAATAACCATTCGGTACACGGCTACATACGCTTACATGTTTTTTTGTGAAAATTTCCCGGCAAGTAGGATTCAGTTATTTGCTAAATCCCTTTGCAGGCTAAGGGGTAATAGTGACAGCTGAGTGTCAGTTTTTAACATTTTGTATATTCTTGTGGTCCACGCTCAAGTACACTATAATTTATGTAATTTTAAGTTATTTTAATTTGTTATCATTGGTCCAGTTCATAACAACACATCGTTATAACAACATGTTTGTTGAATTCTCATCATTTGTCCACTCAGAATGACTTGCACATTAACAACACGTCACTTTGTAAGGTCCTATCTTCAGTCACAGTTCATTGTCTGGTTGCCTGATTTTGTGTACAGTTTTGTCATGTATGAACAATAAAACTGTATGGATACAGGCACGCTTCTTACCAAATGCAGAGATCAGGTTGGGTTCAATAGACAATAGGTCATATGACCGGAAGAACATAAAATCAATAGGTCATTTTGAAAATCAATAGGTCAAATATCACCCGGTTAATGCAAAAGTGGGAACGCCAATTCTTCTCGCCGAAGCTCGCGAAAGGCAGCGATAAAGATTCGTTTCGGATTTCGTTTCGTCACGGATCCGTATTTTAATAAACCAGTTTATAGTCATTTCCTGTAGGAGCAGACGACAAAGCGATCGTGATCGTTAAAGAGAGAGAGAGAGATGGTTACTTTGGTTGACCGACTGGTCATAAAAACAATAAGTCATGTGACCTGGCAACTTGAAAAACAATAGGTCATTTCAAAATTAAATGCGTCAATGACCAATGACCGATGTCGAACCTGATCCCTGCAAATGCTGTGAACACAAGATACCGTTTTGGTTTTGATATAGACATGTCTGTAGATAAGCTCTTTCATTTGAAACTTTCGTACCATGAGAAAAAAAAATATTAATCTAATACTTGATGACCGAAAGGATATTAAAATAGATTTCAGAGTAGTTCTGTAAAGACAATCAGAAATGAAGGTATTTGAAATGTGAAAAGGAAAAATTATTTCAGGAGGAAAAATGACAGAATTTTAGTTCAGCTGATTAACAAAGATCGTTGCTCTTATCATTTGGTCTGGTTCTGTTTCACACGTTCAGTTCTCATATATATATATATATATATATATATATATATATATATTATGGTATTTCAAGACTTCTGAATACTACAATTTTTGTGTGTGTGAATTTGTGTGTGTTTCTGTGCCATTGCTGCAACATTGTATTCAGTGTATACTATGTCTGTTGGGAGAAGGGACTATTTTTATTGTCAAAGGAAGAGAAGGGGGGTGTCATTCCTGGTTCTTTCTCAGTGAACCATGTCATAGTGCAGGGCTAGAAATGCCCAAATAATTTCTAGTTGTCATGGGAAACTTAAGTAAAGAACAAGAATCAACTTGTCCCTTTGCCCTCCCACTCCTACCACCAAATTTTCAGGTTGCCCTGTGGCCCAAGTAAAGAGACGATTAATTACAAGTAGTGAAAACTACCTGCACCAAATGCAGACTAGATCAGACTCGGCAGCATATTCCAAAATAATAATAATAATAATGTTGGAAGGAAATAGTGAGAAGAAAGGAAGAGATGGATAGATTGGAGGACCCACAGAAAAAACGAAAGCCAACCCGCCCCCACCAAAAACAAACAAACAAAAAAACAAACATGAAACAGCCAGACACAACTGGCAGTGCATGATATTTTTCTCTTCGTTGTAGAACAGTCATTCATGACTTTTCTTCCGTTATTTCTGAAATATTATTTTTCATGTCTCTTGGCTGAATTTCTTTCATTCCTTCTCTTTTCTTTGGTTAAAAAAAGTCTCTGATGCAGTGGTGGCCTCTTTGTAATATATATATATATGTGTGTGTGTGTGTGTGTGTGTATTTTTTTTCACGTTGAATGTGTGCAACTTCCTGAGCTATAAAACCCAAACTTGAACAAAGACGTGTTTGGTTTTTTTTTGTTTTGTTTTTTTAATTTTTGTTCTTTCTCCTTTTTAAAAAAATTTTTTTTTTTAACATTAGTTCTTCAGATGAACTTCTTCATTGGCTAGAAAAAAGAATTAGAAAGAAGCAAAAACAAAATAGTGATAAAAAATAAACAAAACAAAATAAAAGGGAAGAATATATGAACAAATATACTTGCGTATACATACCTACATGTCTGTCTGATTTCATGTTGATGGCTGCTCTAAAGTAGGTGTGTGTGACAAAATATTCATTATTCAAGGTCTAAAGTCCGTTTCATTTTCTCAAGGAGGCGGCGTTGCGTTCTGACAAATCCATGTACTCGACTGACTACACAGCTGCTGGGCTGATGCCCGGCAGCAACATAACCCATCACGATTAGGCCTTGAGTGCATCCATACATATGCTGTGCACAAAGGTGCCAAGTTGTGCAAGGCCAACAGGACTGCTGCAGCTGTTCAGAAGAGGCAGGCCAGAAAGTCACAGACAAACAAGCTCCCTGACAATGATATGCCTGTCTCTTTGTCTGCCCCAACTGTCAGCGAACATTTCGTGCGCAGATTGGACTATTCAGCCATCTGCGCACTCACAGATAGATCCATGAGCATCCCCTCCCCCTATCCCCCAGCTGGATGACAACGATGGTCATCATCGATCTCGATGGACACACACACCACCACCACATATATTTCTGCAACTATCAAAGTGGATTTCTTTTTACGGGGTTTTGCCAGAGGACAACACTTGGTGTTGCCATGGGTTCTTTCTCAGTGCGCTAAGTGCATGCTGCACACGTCACCGATGTTTATCGTCTCATCCGAAGGACTAGACACTCAGTTTTGAAAAGTTTGATTTTCCAGTCAGATTTGGTAGAAAGGGAAGGACTAGACACTCAGTTTGATTTTCCAGTCTGGAAAGAGAACACTCAGTTTGATTTTCCAGTCTGGAAAGAGAACACTCAGTTTGATTTTCCAGTCCTGGAAAGAGAACGCTCAGTTTGATTTTCCAGTCAAACTTGGGATGGAAAGAGTGTGACCGGGATTCGAACCTTGACCCCTCAGGGAAACTATTGTAGAGAAGTGTCTGAGCCGTTTTTTTTCCACCTGCCTCCAAAGTTGATGCTGATGATGACGGCTGTGTGCAGGTGTACCACACACACATGGAACCCCAGTCACTGAAGGGCCAGCTGAACATCCAGTACCGACACGACGTGCCGTCCATCATCCGCTCCCTGCCCCACATCGGTGCCATCTACGTCAACGGCTCCAAGTACCCCCCGGAGAAGAACAGCCCCCAGCCCTCCCACTCCTCCTCACACTCCACCTCCTCCTCCTCCTCCTCCTCTTCCAGTTCCCAGAGCAGTGGTGGTGGTGGGGGAAGCATGTACCGAGGAGGCGGTGCCCCGGCCAACGTGGTGGTTGGTGGGGGAGGAGGAGGAGGGGGCGTGGCACCCCCACCCCTCTCCCAGGGCAGCCTCCCCCACCACCTGCCCCCCCAGGACCGCCTGTACATGCAGATGATGATGAGCCGCCAGTCCCACACCAACACGGCCACCTCGCAAGGGCCCACCCTCTCCCTGCCCGGGTCACGCCGCATGGCCGGGGGTGGTGGTGGTGCAGGCAGCATGGGCCCCGGGGTGCCGGGCCGCGGGTGGGGCAGCGGGGGTCAGCAGCTGGGGTTGCCTGGCAACCAGGGGAGCGGGGGCCTGATGGGGAGCATGCTTGGGCAAGGGCAGTCTGCAGCGGCCCAGCACCCCATGATGGTGGCAGGGCGAGGGCCGACATTCACGCCCATGAGGCTTCACCACCGCCCCGTGGAGCCGGGGCACATGTCGTCGGCACCAACCATGATCCTGGGGGCACCGCACCGGGCACAGCAGCATTCCTTCAGCTCTCTGCCTGGTGAGTGGTGGTGTGCGTGCTATCGTGTGGACTGTAATCAGTTCTACGATATATATAAAAAACATGTGCATGATTCATGTGTAAGTCTGGAGATAAAACAGAATGTTTCTTGTGCTGGAAAAGTCTTGGAAAATTTGTGTTTTCTCACCCTGGTCAGTGGTTCGAGTGAAATTCGTTCTGTTCTACGATATAAACTACGTGCAGGTTTGTGCTGAGTCTCAGGAGGCTTGGATAGAGGACAAAATATTTCTTGTGCTGGAAAAGTCCTGGAAAATTCATGTTTTCTCACCCTGGTCAGTGGTTCTGTGGTGTTTGAGTAAAATTCATTCTGTTCTTAAAAAAAAAAAAAAAAAAAAAACTACATGAGTTTGTGCTGAGTCTGGGAGGTTTGGAAAGAGAACGAAATGTTTCTTGTGCTGAAAAAAATCTTGGAAAATTCATGTTTTCTCATTCTGGTCAGTGGTGCTGTGTTGCTGAGTGAAATTTGTGCTCCGATAAAAACTACATGCAGGGTTTTATACAGTAAAAGAAGACTGTGAAGAAAAAATTTCTTGTGCTAGAAAAGTCTTTGGAATTTGTTTTCCTTTACCTGGTGATGCTGTGTTGTGTGGACAGGAAGTCTGTCCTACGATAAAGACAGTGTGCAGGGTTTGCGCAGGGTTGTGGAAGACTGTACAGAAGATAAAAAAAAAAAAAGGTTTATCTTGCTGGAAAAGTCTTGGAAATCTCCGTTTTCTGTATGTGGTGAATGGTGCTGTGTTGAGTGAAATTAGTTCTGTAATAAGAATCGTATGGAGGGTATGTACAGTGTCATGGAAGACTGAAAAGAGAAAAACAATTCCGTGCTGGAAAAGTCTTTGGACAATATGTTTTGCCCTTCAAGGTCTGGAATTTTAATTAAAAAAAAGAACAAACAAAAAAAACACAAACCTTAGTACCGTTTAACAATGAGTTTAATGCATTAAAAGAAATGTACAGAGAGAAAAAAAGAAAAAGTGATGAAATTAGAACATTGATTCAGTCTTTTTCATAAGCGGTGCAGTTTGGTTATCTGTTTGGTATTGAAAATTTCAATATAATCAGGAATTTTGTTTTGTGTAATTTTGCTTTATTTTGAGAAGCAGCATGACACGTGCACACAGCCAGATAACGCGCAACCAGACACAAACACGTTTTGCATTGGATTTCATCAAGAGTGTGAATGGAGTGTATATGTAGCGCATTGAGTTGCATTACGCAAGATTATGTGCCATATGAAATGATTCATTATCATCTGCAGTAGTAACACATTTCTGACCAAGCAAAGTCACACATTTCTGACCAAGCAAAGTCTGCTGTAACCGTCAACCCTTGGACAAAGCAATTATGAGTGCTCAGCACGACAGGTTTTGTGGTTTAAAAAGCTGGCTTTGTCATAATCTCAAACAAATTTTCAAACACTGCGTTCAGAGGAAGTTTTCAGAGTAATTTCTCCCAGACGTTCTTGTGTGGTGAAGTCCTACCTTTGTCATTTGTCGACAGCAACAGCCCAAACTGAAAGTAGTATTTACAACTGGCAACAGAGAATTTCATGAGAACAACTATTTGTCTGGCCATGGTCAGAAATGTGTTAAGAGCAAATGTGTAGCTGTAAAAAAAGTAACATGTTTGATGACAGGTGTGTTGTGATTTGATAAACAAAAAACCTAATGCACAAACTGTAGTGCGCCCCTCCTACTATCCAGCCCCACCTCCGCTGCGGAGTCCCATGGGCCAGCCCCAGTATCGCGGAGCGGCGGAAGGCCTCCACATGAACAGCGGAGGTCAGGCGGCCATGTCTGGGGTGCGTCGAGGGAGCAGCATGATGGACGCCAACCCCGACCCCGCGCGGCCGGCCTCCGGAGGTCACAACACACCGGAGCGACCTCTGTCCGGTGAAGGGTAAGGAACGACATGTGAAATGTGTTTTGTGTGTGTGTGTGTGTGGTGATAATGAATGCGTTATTTGTTCAGCATACATGTGTATCATGATTGTGTTGTTCAGTGTGTGAGTGATATGAATTTCATGTTGTTCAATGTGTTTGTGCAGGAAAAATAAGTGTGTGTATGTGCACAGATATGGGCTGTGTGGGGGTGAAGCTTGAACATGAAGACAAGGGAATAAGCATTCAGTTTCCAAATCAAAGCTGTGACACCCGACTCCAGAATATGTTTCATAGAAGTTTTATCACTAGATCTACAGACTTTGATTATTGTTTTTATTTTATTTTATTTTATTTTTTTATATATATATATTTTTGATAGAGATTGCTTTTTTTTTTCTTTTTTTTTTTTTATATATATATAAATGACATGCTCAGAAAAGTGACACAGAGACTTACTGTGAACATTTCAAGGTATCGTTTCAGTGCTGCGGGCAGCATGCGAGTGAAGGCTGAGCCCCAGGACAGCACGGACTGCGTCATCACTTCAGCCACCTTCAAGACCAAGAGGTCCTCCTCTGCTGTGGCTGGCTGCACACTGGGGGTAAGAGATCTGGCCCTGTTTGCTTTCTTTGTTTGTCTCTGTCTCTCTCTCTCTCTCTTTCTCTCTCTCTCTCTCTCTCTCTCTCTCTGTCTCCCTTCAACACTGTGAAGAGTTAGTCATTGGGGCACCACATGGAAGAACAGTTCACCAGATACCTCTAGGTCTGTCGTTTTTGTGTGTCAACAAAGCCTGGGTCTCTTTCGAGTCTGGCCCTAAGACCTTCCTCTTCCTAAGACAGCCTCCCTCCTCTGCCTCTTCCTTGTTTTCAGTTTTCGGCAGTGAAGCTAAAGTTATGCCTGTGTGTGACTGACTGGTGTGAAAGCGCTTTGTCTCTGCATAAGATTTAGCGCTGTTTAAGAATAGTGATATTTATTTGTTCATTTTTTTCATTTCATTGTTTCGAAATTGAATAGGTTGGAGTATTTCCATATTACAAGGATTTCTGTATGGGCATTTTGGTAATTTTTTTTCCCCACCCTCTTTATTTATTTTACTTTGTTTTGGTATAAATATATATATATATTTCAGTCACCAGGAGAGCTTGGCATGAAAATGTTGGCAATGCTGCCATGGAGGCCCATTTTATGTTTTGGGGACTATTGTGACAGGGCTGTACTCAGCACTTCCTTTCATATTTTGGCGTTAACCAGGCCCAGAAAGTACAGGCACAGTGGTCTTTTGAACATTATTTTTATCTACCATTTAACATTATTTTGTGTTCTCTTTGACTGGTTTTAAGAAAGGACATGTTTTCAGCCCTGAACTGGCCCCTCTTTTGCAATCGGCTGGCAATAATAATGGTTTGATTTGGTTGGTTCACTGGATAAAGGACAGATGTGAACGTGGTCCGTCGTCACTTTATTTCAAGCATGGTCACAGAGCTAGATCGGCTGGCAATGATAATGATTTGTTTTGGTTTGATTTGCTCCCTGGATAAAGGACAGATGTGAACATGGTCCTTCGTCACTTATTTTAGGCATGGTCACAGAGCTAGATCAGCTGGCAATGATAATGATTTGTTTTGGTTTGATTTGTTCCCTGGATAAAGGACAGATGTGAACGTGGTCTTTGGTGACTTATTTCAGGCATGGCCACAGAGCTATGTTGACCAGAACAGTATCACATCTATGCAGGAGCTGCAGAAGAACCTGGATGAGGTGATCCGCGGTGTGCCCCTCGACCTGGGAGACAACCTGGAGCAGATCAACGGTGGGGAGTCCCTGGGAAACGGATCCGCTGGTGTTCGAACCTCCGTGGGCCCTCCTCTGTCACTCACGACCACTGCCACCCCAGCCCCCGCAGGCAGTATAGCGACGTCTGCATCCTCGTCCAGTAGAACCGACAAAACCTCTGTCAGTCCCGTCCCCATGCCTGCCTCCACAACCTCCTCCTCCTCCCCCAACCCCACCACGGTCGTATCGTCAGCAGAGGCAAGGGTTGGAGGGGAGAGTGCAGCTTCCTTAGGCGGCACAGATTCAGGCGAACCTAACGGTCACCAGGTTTGTGTTCAGTTTCAGTTTGGCTTCAAGGTGGTGCTGAGAGAGTGGACTGATCATTATACAAATATTTTTTAGATTAAAAACATTTTGAAGTTGGATCGGTGAAGTTGTATACGTGCATATACGCAACAAAACCTTGTAACTCTTTTTTTCTTCTTTTTTTTTTGTTTTGTTTCTGAGGACCTGCCTTGCACAAAGCTTGTTTAATAAGGACTGCATATGCTGTCCTAGATTTGGGAATTTTCCCTCCTACGATAGAACCGCTTGTGTGAAAATGTTATGGATGGCTGACAGCAGTGGATGATTGTCCTGTCTTGGCAAAGATGAAAATCATAAATTGTCCTGTCTTGATGATGATGATAGTAACAACAGTGTGTTGGTGCAGGTGAAGGGTTACGCCACGGGTAACAGCATGCCGGGATTCACGCTGGCGGCGGTGGAGTCTGCGGACCCCAACGACGACTACTGCGCCTCCTGCCACCAGGGGGGCGACGTGCTGTGCTGTGACAGGTGCCCCCGGGTCTTCCACCTGCAGTGCCATGTGCCTGTCCTGGCCACTGTGCCCAGGTAAGCGGGAATTTAAAAAAAAAAAAAAAGAAGAAAAAAAAAAACCTTGGGTAAAAGGCGGCCAAATCCCATCCCTTGTCCCCCTCCTAAAGAAAAACACAAACCTCTGTGGGGGCTCGAACCCATGTCCTCCCAGATATCAATCCACGATGCTAAGCACTGCATTTGAGCAGCTGGTGGGAGAATACTTGTAATGTTAAATGTGGAGAAAATAAAACAGTAATTCAGGGATTTAAAGAAAAAGAATGGTAGTTAAAATGGACACAGTTACACTGATGTAAACTGTACCTCTTCACTGGATGAGTGATTGAATGGGTCTTTTTGAACATTATTTTTATCTACCATTTGAACATTATTTTGTGTTCTCTTTGACTGATTTCAAGAACAGACATGTTTTCAGCCTTTAACTGACCCCCCCCCACCCCCCTCCTTGCTTTACCGTACCTTGCCTTTCCTCACCTCACCTCATCTGACCTTGTCTGTCTTGCATTACCTTGGCATGCCTGATCTGGCCTGGCCTGGCCTTGCCTTGCCATACCATACCTCACCTCACCTCACCTCACCTCACATCAACTGACTTTGCCTTGTATTACCTTGGCATAACTGGTCTGGTTGGGCCTGGCCTGGACTTAGCGTACCTTGACCTTACCTCATCTCGTCTTGCCTTGCATTACCTTCGCATACCTAGTCTGGCCTGGCCTTACCGTACCTTGCCTTGCCTTGCCTTACCTTACCTTACCATACCTCACCTCACCTTACCTCACCTCACCCTGTCTTGCCTTGCCTTGCCTTACCTTACCTTACCTTACCATACCTCACCTCACCTTACCTCACCTCACCTCACCTTGTCTATCCTTGCATTACCTTGGCATACCTGATCTGGCCTGGCCTTACCATACCATACTTCACCTCACCTTACCTCACCTCAGCTGACATTGTCTTGCCTTGCATTACCTTGGCATACCCGGTCTGGCCTTGCCTTACCATACCTTACCTCACCTCACCTCACCTCACCTTACCTTACCTCACCTTGCCTTGCCTTGCCTTGCATTACGATACCACACCTCAGCTGACATTGTCTTGCCTTGCATTACGATACCACACCTGATCTGACCTTGCCTTGTAATTCCCTTACCTCACCTCACCTCACCTGACCTTTCTCTTTGTGTGCAGCGGAACGTTTGTGTGCACGCTGTGTGAGGAGGGGCTGATGACGGAGGGCATGGTGGAGGACGGCCTCCCGTCAGACCTGTCGGGGAAGCGGAAGGCAGCAACAGGGGAGCTGTCGGACAAGGACCTGAAGGTGTGTGAGCGGGTTCTGCTGGAGCTGTACTGCCACCCCTCTTCCATCCCCTTCCACGAACCCGTCAGCAGGGCTGTGAGTCAGTTTTACACTTCATATATATTTATTTGTATTACTCCTTTTTTTTTTTCTCACAACAGATTTCTCTGTGTGTGAAATTCGCACTGCACTCCTCCCCCAGGGAGAGTGTGTGCGTTGCTACACTTGACAGCGTCACCCTTTTTTTCTTTTTTTTTTTTTGTCACAGCAGAGATCTCTGTGTATGAAATTCGTGCTGCTCTCCTTCCCCAGGGAGAGTGTGTGTGTTGCTAAACTTGACAGCGCCACCCTTTTTTTTTTTTTTTTTTTTTTTTTTTGGTCACAGCAGAGATCTCTGTATGAAATTTGTGCTGCTCTCCTTCCCCAGGGAGAGTGTGTGTGTTGCTAAACTTGACAGCGCCACCTTTTTTTTCTTTTCTTTTTTTTTTTTCTGCCTGCAATTTTAATTGTTTTCCTATCGAAGTGGATTTTTACAAAATTTTTTTTTTGCCAGGGACAACCCTTTTGTTGCCATTGGCTCTTTTACGTGCACTAAATGCATGCAGCACACAGGATCTTGGTTTACTGTCTTATTTGAATGACTAATATATATATGTATGTGTGTGTGTATATATATATATATATATATATATATATATATAAATTCTTTATGTGTGTGTGTGTATATATATATATATATATATATATATTTTTTTTTTTTTTTTTTTTTTTGAAGGCCCATCATCTATTTTCACTTTTTCAGTGTTTCTTCACTCCCATTCCACTTATTCTGGAAATTTTTATTTATTATAATTTTTGGTTTTTTTTTTTTTTAATATAATTTTCTTACTCGCAGATTCTGATACACTGTTGTGACAACACGCAAACACACACACACAGGTTGGCACACCAACACAGTTTGCACAGATACACATGCGCTGCGACAAACACTTCCGACGCAGTCACCCAATCCTGACACATTTTCTAGTTCTTCACAGACACACAGAGAAAGAAAAAAGAAGGAAACATATTGCCTTTTCCTTCAAAAAAATATTGATGTCTTTAACAATATAATATTTATGCATTGAAGGGGTTGGGAGATATAATTGCTGATGGATTGTTGTGCACTAAACTTTGCCTGTAAAACTACAGTAACATGTTGGGATCTTGTTTTGCAGGTGCCAAATTACTACAAGATAATCACAAATCCCATGGATTTCTCCTGCATCAAAAACAAGCTTGCCTCAGGCCACTTCGACCACTACACAAGTGTGGAGTCGTTCCTGGATGACTGCAGGCTTGTCTTCAGAAACTGTGCTGTTTATAATTCTGTAAGTCTTTCATTTCATTTTTTTTTAATTTTACTTATATTTATTTCATTTGTTTTGGGGTTGTTGTTGCTATGTTTGGCTTCAGGTAGTAGACGTTTCGTTGAAAAAAATCAATAAAAGCATACAAGCATCGTTATTTGAAAGGTCAGAGACAAGATAAGAGTTAATGCTGCCAAATGTTTATGTCAAGTCGGTTCAGTTTGGAAGATCTGTTTGTAGAAGAGCAGGGTGAAGTGAAAGTACATTTGGAAAAAAAAATCCAGCTTGATGCGGCGCGCACACACATACACACACACACTTGTAAACTCACATGGTGTATGTGATTAAATGCTCCCCAGATTATTTTTTGATGCCTGCAGATAACCAGCAGACAGACTTGTTATTTTTTTTTTATAAATTACTATGAATAAAAAAATTTTTAAAATTTTAATTTAAAACTTTTTTTTTTTTAAAGAAAGAAGGTACAGTTATTCCTTCACACGTGTCAGGCAAGTATTACCCAGTGTGACTGAAGGGAGACAATTGGGTACAAAACTTTCCTTCATGAACATTTCCAACAGACAGGAGATTGATTCAGTGTTTCCTTGCAGTTCCAGCTGAAAAAAAAAAAGAAAAAGAAAAAAATGGTGGATTTTGTTTTGACATGACATTACTTCTCAGCTGTTTCGTTTTGACTCAAACACCCAGAAATTGATTTATTTTGACATATAACTTCCAGCTTTTTCTTTTGGACTTGAACATCCAGAAAGATGTGTAATCTATATTTGCTTGCGGTATGTTATGGAAACATGACAATATCTACATAATCTAGCGCACATCTGCCCTGAAAGTACTGTAAGGTTGTATTGATGCCGTCAGGAGGGGAAAGGGGATGTTAGAATGAAAGAAAAAAAAATCCAACACAAAACACCCAGCGAGTTCACACCCACCACTGCAGTTTCAGTTCTCAAAGACGATTCTGACATGCTCTTTAATTTTATTTTAAAAAAAACAACAACAACAAAAAAACTGTTGTATATGATATGCCTGTATATTGTTGCTCATAAGTCACTATTGTTTCACCTTACTCAGAATATTGTCTTCTGGTTTCTTTTTTCAAACATTTTTATTCCAATTTTTTACATCATGAGACACACACAAGCATACACCATGAACTGTAGTAAATTAAATGAATGTGATAGAAAGATGACAATGAAAAAACACACACACACACACACACAAAACAACCCAGATTATTGTCTTTGTCAAGTGAAGGTAAAAAAGACAAACAAAACATGTAACTAACAAAAAACACTTTGATCTGTGCTTGCACGCGCACAGGAGACGTCAGAAGTGGGCAAAGCGGGCAAGATCGTGCGGGGCTTCTTCGACCGCCTGGTGGACCGGCACATGCCGGAGTTCGGCAGCTACGCACGCCGTCGGCACGAAAGCCCTGAGGGGGACAGGCACGAGACTGAGCGCAAGAAGCGAAGGCTGACGCCCCCTCCCCCTCACTCTGGCCAGCAGGGGGAGAACTCTGCAGTACAACAAGTGCATTGATGAATTTACTTCCCTTGGTCGTTGATGGCATGCTAGCTACTGTGACCAGGAGCTGCTGAGTCGGACATTCAGGATTCAGCTTGGTTTGTTTTTTTTCTTTTGTTTTTTTTTCTGAATGATGTTGCTGTATTTTACTGCCACTTCGTTCTCAGAGAGAAAATTGTGTGTGTGTTTTTTGGGTTTTTTTGTTGGTTTTTTTGGTGTGTGTTTGTGTGCATACAGTGCGAAAGACTTGTCCGGTGGGAAAGTATCATCTGAGCTTTGAACAGAAAGTGATTTTGGTGTTTGTAGACTGAAAATTTGTGTGTGTGAAAGAAACTGCAAAGACAGTGGTGTCATGTTTTATTTACTGTAGAAAAAGTCCGTCGCAGAAAAGGTGAATTAAGGCTGGAATTTTTTTTTTCCTAGTAAATAAATATTAAATAACAGTGAGGTCAGTACTATACTATCAGACACAATTTATGTGTGTGCGTTTTGAGTGATTTTTTTTCTCCTCAGATTGTGTTGGTGTGCGTGTATGGTTTTCTTTGCGGTGTTCCTGGTCTGTTCTCCAGACCGTTTGATGAAGCTCAAAACCCCAGTGAGCAGTGCATTTGGATTGTTACTACTTAACAAAATTTATTTGCTTTTGTTTTTGGTCCTTGATTGGTGAAGGTGCAATGGGGGGCAATATTTTTAAAGTCTTTGTCACAGTGCATGGAAGTTTCAGTATAAAGTGAATTTATAAATTTTTTGTTTCATGATTTATTTATTTCATTTAAAAACTTTTTTTTTTTTTTTCTTTTTTTTTTTTTTCTGTGATCTCTTCCTTTCTTATTTTCTTCGTATTCTTTTTAGCATCAGGAATGTGATAGTTACCAGCTGGCTTTTTTTTTTTTTTTTTTTTTCCCCTATGCATGCTTTTTTGTTGTTGTAATTTTTTTTTTTAAAGATATTAAATTGTGTATTATATATAATGATTTAGTTGATAACAGAATTGATGGTATAGTCACTTTCAGAGGCATGACTTGCCTGGCTGTGTGCCTGGGTCTTATTTTTAGCCAGGTCTCTTTCTTTTCCTGTGCTACGGATTGATACTGGCTGCATTTTCCACCCCCCCCAATTTGGCCCTTTGTGGTGTTGGGATTATAATTGACTATGAAAACTATCAGGCACAGAGTGGAGAACACCACCATATTCTGCTCTTCCTCAGCAAAGAGGACTGTGGAGAGTAGGGCGGGGAAATACTCCAATTTAATCAAATTGATTCAAGTTTAAATCTGTTCAGTGAACGGAAACAATGATGTGATATATTAGCATCATCTGTTTATGGCTCTTTTTGTTTTCTGGGTTTAAAAAAAAAAAAAAATTATTATCATTAGTTTCCTCTTTCTGTTGACTTCTTCATGTCTCTGATAATTTCTTTTCATTTCTATCAGTCTGCCGTCTTTCTCTCATGGAAGGGCTGACGACCACAGCACCGCCTGGTCTTATGTTAAGGCAATATGCCACAAACTGTGGTGTTTTGCAGGTTGTGTTTTGTTTGTGTGTATGTTGTTTTTTTTTTGTTGTTTTTTTTTCTCGTCAGAAAGCTGTGGTGGAGAGAGTGTGTGAGAGAGATCTGATACCATGTATCTGTAAATTGCTGCAGATCTGAATTTTTTTTTTTCTTCTCCAGTTAGGTATCTGTGCCCTGTTTCTCACCATGTAAGATTTTTCTCTGTAATTTAAGGATGCTCTTTTTTCTTTTCTTTTTTTCTTAGGACTGGTCTCCACAATGACCAGAAGCAACCTTCCTGTGCTAATTACCTCCCTTACCTTTTTATTTTATTTGAATTTAAACATTAAAAAAAAAGAATAGTTCCCTTCTGTCTATCCTTGATAAAGAGATGCTGTATTTGATTTAATCTAAATGGTTGCTCCACCTAATCATGTTCTACCACCAAGGTAGTGCCACAGGTGTCAGTCCAGAGGTGTGCTGTGCAGTCCCAATTATTTTTCTTGGCATGCTTAGAATTTGTAAGTGGAACCCCCTGCATTTGAGCTGTGTGTGTGTGTGTGTGTGTGTGTGTGATTAACCACTAGAGTGTGTTTGGTTTACATGATCTGTGTTCAATCTCCACATTAAGGTGAAGATGAGGTCTGCATTAAGTTGCTTTCTGTTTTTCATTTGTGCAACAGACATGTCAGACTTTTCGACCCAGAGATAACGAGTCTGAAGGCATCATCCTTTTCTTTACTGCACACAAAAAGAAAAAAAAAATCCATTTTGCTGTTCTTTACAGACTAGACATAGCATCAGGGCATTTGTATAAAGTGCATTTATGTCTTCCAGCTGCATCAGTATTCTGTGGAAGTGAGATGAGGGAAATATTTAGTGGAGCCAAAGGAGCTAGGGACATTCAGGTGTGTTGTGCAGGTAGTTGGAAGGGGTCAAGGTGGAAAAAGTAATGATAAGTTCACAGGACTGACAGGCAGATTGTACGGTACAGTTTGTTTGAATAGTGAAGTGAGTTTTAAGGTGTGTAAAAAAAAATTTTTTTAAGTTTGAAATTTCAATTTTTATACTTGTGTCAACTTACAAGTGAGTATTTATATGAACAGTTGATTCATCACGGAACTGTGTTTAAGGCACAAGTCTGATTTTGTGGGAGGAAAAAAATCAAACAACAACAACTGAAAAACCCAGTGTGTAACACTGATCATGTCCAGATCAAGACTGCCGTTTGACATGTGTCAACCTGGGCAAAGTTGCTGTATTGTTGCTAACATGAACGTGCTCCAATGCTGCATATGTAAAGAGAAGGGATGTAATATACTAAGGGAGCCTACTTGCCACTGCTTCAATTGATTTCTGTGCTTGGGCGTAGTAGTAGTAATAGTGTATAGTAAGTAGCACAGGACAGGAGTCAGTGTCTGCAGCAGAGGGTCACAGTACAACTATGAAATTAAAGATGATTTGAAAAAACACACCAAAAAACGGTCATTCACTTCTATGGAACTGAGGCAGCTCCAAAAGTTACTGCATTTTGCAAACTCCCCCACATAATTGGATCAAAGCACCTCTCATGAAACAATATATATATATATATACAATAGTGCATACTAATATACCTCTGCACATGAAAAAATGACGCATATATGTATATCTGTGTAATCCAAGATAATACTTCAAATTGCAGATATGAACAATCACGCACACACGCATGCGCCACACTAAGTAAAAAGGTAGATTCCGGGAGGTATTTGGTCAAAATGTCATGATCACCAGCAAAACCCACTGTGGGTAGAGATTTGGATAGGTGTAGCAAATTAGCATTTTGAACAAAACTCCGAAAAACCTGTTTTTTAAGCCTAAAGGTGGCAGCTATGATTGATTGATTGATGTGGATACTTATATAGCGCCTATCCTCGGTCAGAGACCAAGCTCTAAGCGCTTTACATACACGGGGACATTTGCACCACAGGCTGCCTACCTGGGTAGAGCCGACTGACGGCTGCCACTGGGCGCTCATCATTCGTTTCCTGTGTCATTCAATCACATTTCAGACGCACACGCATACACACTCAGACAGACATGTAACATTTTACGTGTATGACCGTTTTTAATTACCCCGCCATGTAGGCAGCCATACTCCGTTTTCGGGGGTGTGCATGCTGGGTATATTCTTGTTTCCATAACCCACCGAACGCTGACATGGATTACAGGATCTTTACCGTGCGTATTTGATCTTCTGCGTGCGCATACACACGAAGGGGGTTCAGGCACTAGCAGGTCTGCACATATGTTGACCTGAGAGATCGGAAAAATCTCCACCCTTTACCCACCAGGTGCACCGAGATTCGAACCCGGGACCCTCAGATTGAAAGTCCAGCGCTTTAACCACTCGGCTATTGCACCCGTCTAAACTCTGCAAGGTAGAAGGTACCTTTCAGTGGTGTGTATGGAAAACCGGACCAGTTTTATATTGGTTGGTGTTCGAACAGTCAAGGAAACTGTTGTTGTCTGTGTGTATGTTTATATCATGAAACCATTACCAGTGACTTTTGATACTTAACAAGATGCCAGTGCCACACTGGAATTTGTCAATACTTTCAAAAAAAAAATTTTTTTTAATCTTCCAGAGTGACTTTGGTTAAAAGTTGAAGATGGCATCACGGTAAAAATTCTGTCTTTGAAGAGCAGTATTTTTGAAAAATAGATTTTGAGCAAATTTCCACACAGTTGGATCATTTGTGTTAATGCCAAAAAAAAAAAAGATCATGAAAATGCTGTAGATCTTGAAACCAGAGTTAAAATAGTATGTTAATTTTTAATATCTTTTTTTAAAGACTGAATATAGAATATAATATGGATACAATTTTACAATATGTATTTAGAATTGAAAAACACATTGATAGTGCCCAGTTGAAAATGGAATACAGAAGGTAGGTAATATATTTTCATCCAGTTTGCTTAACAGCAATGAATCATGATTTTTCCTTTCCATGGAGTAACATATTGCTCAGAATTTACTGGAATATGAGCAACTTCATCATTAAAAAAGTTTTTTGATGTAGAACAATGTAAACATTTATGTCAGCAATATTTTTATTTCATGGATGATTGGAATGCTTTAGGTATTTATTTCATGTAATGATGAGTGCAATCATTAAATGATTACTTTTGAAGTAGTCGGCATTTATATTAGAATCTTTCATGTTCAGCTCAATGAAATCAGTCTGTAAATATCCGTACAAATGTTTGTTGACTGTAGATAAGCAAAAAGCATGCATGAGTGAGTGATTTTGAATATTTTGTTTTGTCTGATCATGAATTAATGAGCTGTCTATAACAAACATTCACATTACAAAACATGAGTAAAACCCATGTCCACACTTTTCTTGGGTGTGAAGTTTTACGTTTTGTGAGATGAGAGACTTGGAGTGTATTGAAGAAAGGATGTGAGTGAGTTTGAGGTGTGTGTTCGAATGTTCGTTGGTGGTATTCGTGACTGAGGATGATGAATCTGTGTATGACTGTGACTATACATTGGAAGGCTCATGAATGGGAATGGTGGGAAATATATTTGCTGGTGTGAGTTTGTTTTTTTGTAAGAATGTTTATTCTTAACCTGCACTTGCAGATAAACACATTCACACACACACATTCATTACATCACATCTTCTAGGCAAAAGACCGACCAGCAGCATAACCCAACTCGCTTAGTCGGGCCTTGAATGCTTGCATACACATTTGTGCACCTATACTATAAGAGAATTTTTTTCTGCATAATTTTGCCAGAAGACAGTGTGCCAAGAGTGTGGTGCACATGGGACCTGTGTTTATTATCTCATACAAACGCTTGGTTTGATTTTCCGGTCTTTGTATTTCTTTTTATCACATCAGATTTCTCTGTGTGAAATTCGGGCTGCTCTCCCCAGGGAGAGCGCGTCGCTACACTACAGCGCCACCCATTTTTTTGTATTTTTTCCTGCGTGTAGTTTTATTTGTGGATTTTTCTACAGAATTTTGCCAGGAACAACCCTTTTGTTGCCGTGGGTTCTTTTACGTGCGCTAAATGCATGTTGCACATGGGACCTCGGTTTATCGTCTCATCCGAATGACTAGCGTCCAGACCACCACTCAAGGTTTAGTGGAGGGGGAGAAAATATCGGCGGCTGAACCGTGATTCGAACTAGCGCACTCAGATTCTCTTGCTTCCAAGGCGGACGCGTTACCTCTAGGCCATCACTGCACTTCACTTTGGGAGAGAATACAAACCGAAGTCCCTCACGGACATTGTATTGGCAGAAAAGCATTTCAGCCATTGTATCACCTTCCTCACAGTCAGATTGAAGAAAGACTTGGATAGTTGCAAATTTTACGATACTTATACATCATAATTGTGATTTCAGACTGACATAGAATTTCTTGTCTGTGTCAGAGAAAACTAAAGGGAAGTTCGTTTATTTCAGATATATATATATATGTGTGTGTGTGTGTGTGTGTTTAAATTCATTAATTCAAAAAAAATTAGAAGCTCAAATATGAAGCAGTCCCAAGAATAATTCATCTGTTCAATGCATGAGTGTGTGAGTGTGTGGAGGAGGGTGTTTGTGTGTGTTGGGGGTGGGTGGGGAGGTGGTAATGGGTCAAACCTGTCAAAGCAGTGAAAACGAAACGTGTTTACAGTAGCAGGTGAAATGATAAGACACCCAAACCAACACACTCAAATCACATCATGAAAAGTTCGAACAGGCAAGCAAGCAAGCAAGCTTTGCACTGGAACGTGTGTTGGCTAAAGGGGAGTAATCATTGCTTGTTCCGGTATGTCGTGATAGCCTCCCTTCTGGTGTTGACCGATTACGAGTGAGGGTTGAGTGGTTTGGTTTGGTTTGGTTTGTTTTGTTTGTTGAATGCTGGCCTCAGGAAGGAAAATGAAAAACACGGCCTGATAATAACATCCACTATTTTTGTTCTTCTTCTCTATGGTTTGGTGTTTATCACTACAAGGTGATTTTAACACACCTACGCGTTCACTTAATTTCCCGGAGCACGCACGCACGCACGAACACACACACACACACACACGCACGCACACTCACACACCACTGTGGCGCGCGCGCACACAAGACAGTGAGAAAGACACACAGAAACAGACAGACAGACACAGACAGAGAGAGCGACTGAAAGAGACTGTAAGAGAGAGAGATTTAGAGGCAGAGGAAGCAACACATGATACATACATTTATATAAACACACACACACACACACACACACACACCACAAACACACACACACACACACACACACACGCACGAACACTCACACACACACACACACACACACACACGCACGTATATATATATATATATATATATATATATATCATAACGCACAAGAAAGGAAAAAACAAACAAGAAGGAAAAACGGAAGAAATATTCAACCGCACAACAACACAAAACTAATGGTCGTTGAATTCAAAAATTCAAGTTTATTCGAAGTCGAAAAAACAAGAAAAAAAAAAAGAAAAGAAGAAACAGATTCCTGTCAGTAACAACAGCAAAAACGTGACAATTCTTGACCCATTTTCGCCACCCACCCCCCTAGTCTCCCTCCAAACCACCCCTCCCGACCCCCACCCCCACCATCCCACTCCCCTGAAAAAACAAAAACAAAAAAAAACAAAAACAAAAAAAACCACACACACCAAAAGAAAGAAAATTCCTTCATCCACCACTCTCACCCATTCCTCACCCACCCCCATCTCTCTCCTTTTCACCACCCCTACCGTGTTAATTTAACATCAACAGGTTGCGAAAAACGAAGATTTAACAACTTACCAAACAACAGAATACATTCAATTTTATTACTGCAGCCAAAGCTGTTTTATTTAGAGAAAAAAATATATTAATCTGAATTAATCTACTGGGGAAATATCATTGAATGATTATGGGATGACTACCCACACCTCCACCCCCTTCCCTCCCCAACTCATATCTCTCTCTCCATCTCTTTTTCTCTCTCTCGATCGATATATATATATATATATATATATATATATATATATATATATACTACAATAATTCTTTATTGTATATCTATACTTTTTTTTTCTCCTTTCAAATGCCACTCGGTATTCTTGTGTCAGTAACCCCACTCTGTCCCCTTTCAGTGCTGTGTTTTGTCTGGTTGGTAGGTTGGTTTGCTCTCAGTTAAACAAGTAACGAAGATAGAAGACTGGATGGAAAAGTGTATCAAAATGTCTGACGATGTCCTCAGCTCAGCGCTGGTCAGCAGATCAGCCAGTGAAGAGCTTAGGAGAAGGAGGACGAGTCAGGCACAGCAGCAGCAGCAGCAGAAGCAGCAGCAGAAGACGGAAGAGGAATGAAAGATCAGAAGCTGACTGTTTAACATTAGGGCTAGGCTACGAGACTGATGTTTAAACTCAGTTGAGGCAGCGGTCGGGTTTGGAACTGAACTCCAGACCCCCTCAGTCACTGCCACGGGATGCATGCTGCACAGCTTGCTGTTGTTAAGCGGCTGCCGCAGGAGCCATGGCGTTCTTCCTGAGGCAGTGCTGGAAGACCTCTGGAGGACAGAGACAAATCCATTCTTTGCTTGAATTGTTTTACATTTTGATTATTATTAAGTTTTTGACGATGATGATGATGATGTTATTATTTTGTATCTGTGTTGGTGGTTTGTTTTGGGTTTGTTTGGGTTGTTTTTTGTTTGTTTGTTTGTTTGTTTGTTTGTTTTTATTTGCTTGTTATTTGGCTTGATTTTGATTATTTGTCTTCTGTGTATTTTAATTGAAAAAAAACAACTGTTTTACTCGCTTTCGTCAATCCTTTCTCTCTCTCTCTCCCTCCCCCCCCTCTCTCACTCTCTCTATCTCTTTCTCTGTCTCTCTGTCTGTCTCTGTCTTTGTCTCTGTCTCTGTCTCTGTATCTGTGTCTCTCTTTGTCTCTCTGTATCTCACTCTCTGTGTTTCTGCCTCTGTCTGTCTGTCTGTCTCTCTGTCTATGTCTATGTCTGTCTATGTATCTGTCTGTGTCTCTGTCTGTCTGTCTGTCTCTGTCTCTGCCTCTCTCTGTTTCTATGTCTGTGTCTGTCTGTGTATCTGTCGGTGTCTGTCTGTGTGTCTCTGTCTCTCTGTCTCTCTGTCTATGTGTCTCTATCTCTGTATCTTTCTGTGTGTGTGTGTGTGTCTGTCTCTGTATCTGTCCCTCTGTCTCTGTCTTCCCCCCCCCCTCCCCCCCCTCTCTCTCTCTCATCTTTCAGTTCCCTTACCCACTGCGACCAGGAAATCGTTCAGCTGGCCGTCATCCAGTTTATCATCGGATTTTCCTGTGTACAGACAGAGAAATGGTACACACACACACACACACACACACACACACACACACACACACACACACACACACATATCACCATCACCATCACCACCATCACCATCACCACTACCAATACCACCATTATACATCATCATCATCATCATCATCATCTTCTTCTTCTTCTTCTTCTTCATTGTCATTATTAACATCTTATTTGTCCACCTTCTCGAAGCCGACCAACAACATATATTGCTACCTGCAGAAACACCCGTTAGTTTATAATCAATCAATCACACACACACACACACACACACAGACACATATATATATATATATATATATATATATATCATGGACAGGACGTTTTAGTTTTTACATATGACTTTTCTTGTTGTTCTGTCCTGTCGAATTCCTTGCGTATGTTGTATTGTGACAGTTCCAAACAGAATACTGTTGAATTGTTTCAAAATTAGTAGTAGTAGTAGTAGCAGTAGCAGCAGCAGCAGCAGTAGTTGGAGTAGGAGTAGTAGTAGTGATACTTATACAACGCCTATCTCCAGAAAGTAAACGCTTTACAAACACTTACACTGACACTTGAACTAGCAGTCTGCCTACTATACTGGGAGAGCCTACCAAGTGTTAGCTGCCAATAGGCTCTCATCATTGGGCTTTCTGAGTCATTATTAAGCCAGGCTTCGGTTCAGTAAACCAGCACCCTCGAAAACGGAGTATGGCTGCCTACATGGCAGGGGTAAAAACGGTCATACACGTGAAAGCCCACTCGTGTACATACGAGCGAACGTGGGAGTTGCAGCCCACGAACGCCGAAGAAGAAGAAGAGGTTATACCGGCGAAACACACTAACACGCGTGAGCAGAACAAGCATCATCAACTCGCTGCCGCATACCAGGCGCTTATCATTCGTTTCCTGTGTCAGTCATTCATTCAGTCCAGCTTCAATCACACCGGCGAAACATACACGCACGTATATACCGTGAGACACAAACCCCATCCATTCTTACCATCTTCCCTGTCCGTCTTATCGAAGGCCATTTTGATCATCTGGAAGGTGACTCCATCACCTGTGATCTCCGTCAGATGGAAGTCCTTGCAGATCTTGTCCACATCCGCAGTGGTAGCAGGGTCAAGGTTTTGCGGCAGTTCCCGGCGAACGTATCTCTTGGTGATGGCGTCGATGATGGTGTTCAAAGCTGCCAAGATCCATTGCTGAACAGGGTGGGTGAGCAGGGTGGGTGACAAATGATGATCATCATCATAATCATAGGCATCGTAATGACAATAATGATGATGATAATAGATGTAGCAGCAGTAGCAGCAGTAATAGGAGTCATATTACTACTACTACTACTACTACTGCTACAGCTACTACTACTCCTCCTCCTACTACAACAGAACTCATACACTTCCATGATAACTCTAAAGGACTCAGTAAAAAGAAAACTAAAATGTACACACACACACACACACACACACACACACTAACTCACACACACACACAATATATATATATATATATATATATATATATATATATATATATATATACTGGAGAAAAAGAGAGAGGAAAGGTGGTATTTTGGAAAGAGGTACATAAATACAGACACACACAACCAGACTTACACAGATGTTCCTAACTCTGAGAACCTACATTGCAAGGTTGGAGCGGGGGCGGAGGGGGCAGGGGGGGATCATTGTTACTTTTTTATTTCTTATCTTTTTTTATTACTTTTTTTTTTTTTTTTTTTTTAGGCAACACTGTATACTCAACACACGCTGTATCAAAATGGGGTCAGGCGTTGGACTTCCGGCCTAGATTTCACCAGTGATCAGGGTTTGAAGCCTCCTCAGTGTTTCAGAGCGGCAGTATTTCACAGGCTCCACCCAGGTGTGTACGTTCAGCATCAGTTCTGACCTCGGTATGGGGGAAAACGTACGTCGGAAGGACTGAGAGGACCGGATCTAGCCCCGACCCTCCTGTGCCGATCCCTCGACACCGGTGATTAGAAACTCTAGGGAGAGCTGGACAGTACAAGGTCTTCAGAGAAGAAGACCCCCTCAGTCAAGTGTTTCGGCCCTTAACTCCTTACACTGACTCCGTCTAAGGGGGTCGGGCCGCACCCAGGTCACGACTCCTGGATTCCCTTGTAATGCCGTCTTTTGTTTTGTTTGTTTGTTTGCTTGTTTGTTTTTGTCTGGTCCTTAGCAGGTCCGAACCCTCGCCTCCAGAGTGGTCGCCACTTCAGGACGGAGTCACCTCTTCCTGGCAGACGTTTTAACCACTGAGCTATCGTACGCCTACTTTGAGTAGGGAAATTTCATCAGTTTCATTCCTCCTCGACCAGATCCAGCTGGAACTCTTCTGCTGCTTCTGCCATTGCGCCAGTGACCGTAAAAAGGCTATGTATGGGACCTTTGGCCGTTTTAACATCAGCTAACAGAATACTCACGCTTATGACGCCTGCGGCGGCCCATCCGAACCCCTCAGACTGTTGGACTGCGGTCGCGAACAGCAGTGTCACCAACAGGAGACAGGGCGCCACTTTCATCTGTGCGAAACATGTGGCAACAACATAGCACAAAACGTTAACAACGGACAATACCCTGTGTGTGTGTGTGTGTGTGTGTGTGTGTGTGTGTGTGTGTGTGTGTGTGTGTGTGTGTGTGTGTGCATAATCTCTCTCTCTCTCCATCTGTATATATATATATATATATGTGTGTGTGTGTGTGTGTGTGTGTGTGTGTGTGTGTGTGTGTGTGTGTGTGTGTGTGTGTGTATAAGTGCGTCATTTTGCAACCAACAGTTTTCATAAAACTTTCCATATCTCTCTCTCTCTCTCTCTCTCTCTCTCTCTCTGTCCTTTTTCCTTTTTTTTCTTTTTGATTACTTCTCACAGTTTTTAGTTTTACTCCTGTCTTGGTTTTGTCCCCTCATTTCTTCTCCATTCTTTACTTTTCTCCCCATGAAGAAGGGCCTAGGGCCCGAAACGTAGGGAAATTTCTTCACCAAAGGACCAGCTACCACCTACAGGTCAGTGTGACCCATTATTTGCCTACACACACACACACACACACACACACACACACACACACATATATATATATATATATATATATATATATATCAGGCCCAACACTCGGCTTATATCACAGATTGACATAAGTTTACATTTGGGCCAACAGCAAAGTGAGAGCTGTATTATCAATGGTTTCTCCAGTCAATGGGAAACCATTTACAGCTTAGTCTTTTGTGAAGGACTATGACTCTCAAACTAGAAGGCAAAACTGCACTGGCTCTTAGTGCTGCAGCCTTGTGGGCTAGTTGGCCTTTGGGAACCATCCCAACGCCGACTGTCCTAAAACCCTCTTGGCAGAGAGAGTGGGGATGTAACTCGGGCAAGACACTCTCCACTATAATCAAATTCTAGCCCCAGTAGTCAGAACAGCAGTTGCCTCCTCTGCTGTTCTGATGGTCATAGTCGGACACGACTGACTATCATATATATATATATATATATATATATATATATATATATATAGATAGATAGATAGATAGATAGATAGATAGATGTGTGTGTGTGTGTGTGTGTGTGGAACCTGCTCTAAAATCACATTTTTGCGTTATAAACCACAACACGCGCGCGCACGCACACACACACACACACACACACACACACACACACACACACACAGAAGGAAAGAAGAAGAAGGAGAAGAGAGGTTACTTCTGCTGTCACAGGTTTCAAGTCTGCAAGTTTGTTGTCGCATCACAAAAAAAGGGGGGAAAAAAGCAAAAAAAAGCTCCAAAGTGCGTGCTGTTTTTATTTCTATTTCTTTTTTTTCTTTTCTTTTTTTTTAAACAAGATCTTTAATTTAGGAAATATGTACAGCCATTATAATGTGATTTCAAATCACATATCCATAAACATTACGTTGTTATTGTTAGAAATAAAGAAAACAACAACAGCAAATAAATATAAAAGAAAGTAGCAAAGAGGGACAAAGGACATTGAGAGAGAGAGAGAGATCGAGAGAGAGAGAGAGAGAGAGAGAGAGAGAGAACGAACGAACGAAATTTTATTTCAATGTCGTCAGTGTCGGCAGATTCATGGGGGGCTGTTGTTTGAGGGACGTGGTGGCGGTCTTCACTCTGGGAGGGACGCTCACTCAGTCTGGCTCCGCGACTAAGCCATTATTGTCGTTAGTAGGGGGCTTAGTAGGTGGTGTCCTAAGTACGTTAAAACAGAAAAGGCACCACTGAACACCACCGAAGTGACTCAGCAGCAGTGCAGGGTCTCTTCTGGTGTGTGGCCTCCTGGCGACCTAACATCGATGGTTCCCTGTGGACTGCCGACGCTGGAACTGCGAAGGACGAACCCGGGTGTGGCCGTGTATGGGGGAATCTAAATGAGCGGCGTGGGAGTAATGCCACTGAAACGGTGCAGATGATGGGGCAGCATAAAAAAAAAAAATTTAATTATTTCACGAGGGTAAGGGAATAAGCACAATTGCTTTTTTTTTTTTTTACATCCGGCTGTCTGGGGGAAAAAAGTAAGATAAATGCATGCACAAAAGCAAATTCTTCATACACAAGAAAAGAAGGGGGGAAAATCCCCTGCTCTCCCCATCCACCCACCCTTCCAACAACAACAACAACAGCAACAACAAAAAGGTAAGCATGAATATCACATAATTCAATACACCAACAGCATATATGAATGGTACAAAGACATGTACAAATAATACATTTATGGAGGAGATAGAAAGTAAGGATGAAGGAAGGAAGAAAAGAGAGAGAGAGAGAGAGAGAGAGAGAGAGAGAAAGACTAGGTGAAGAAAAGAGAGACAGGCAGACCTGACAGAAGCAGAGACAGATAGACAAAGAGGTATAAACGTTTTCATTATTAATTAATAATCAATGAAATTGTGGTTTATATTATCATGATAATAAGAGAGAGAGAGAGAGAGAGAGAGAGAGAGAGAGAGAGAGAGAGAGAGAGAGAGAGAGAGAGAGAATCAACGAGTACGACCACAAAAAAAAAAAAAAAAAAAAAAAAAAAAGAAGAAGAAAAAACAGAGAAAAATGAAATCAGTATGTGTGTCACAGCACACATGCATTGGGCAGATCTACAATATTCGCAAGACAGTTGGCGGGCGATAGCCGATTGGTTACAGCGTTGAACTTTCAATCTGAGGGTCCCGGGATCGAATCTCAGAAGATCAAATGCGCGCGTTAAAGATCCTGTAATCCACGCCAGCGTTCGGTGGGTTATGGAAACAAGAACATACCCAGCATGCACACCCCCGAAAACGAAATATGGCTGCCTACATGGCAGGGTAAAGAACGGTCATACACGTAAAAGCCCACTCGTGTGCATACGAGTGAACGCAGAAGAAGAAGAAGAAGGTAACATCGATGAACAAGAACAAGAACAACAGCAACAACAACAACAACAACAGTGATGGAGTGATGGCCTAGAGGTAACGCGTCCGCCTAGGAAGCGAGAGAATCTGGGCGCGCTGGTTCGAATCACGGTTCAGCCGCCGATATTTTCTCCCCCTCCACTAGACCTTGAGTGGTGGTCTGGACGCTAGTCATTCGGATGAGACGATAAACCGAGGTCCCGTGTGCAGCATGCACTTAGCGCACGTAAAAGAACCCACGGCAACAAAAGGGTTGTTCCTGGCAAAATTCTGTAGAAAAATCCACATCGATAGGAAAAACAAATAAAACTGCATGCAGGAAAAAAAAAAAAAAAATGGGTGGCGCTGTAGTGTAGCGACGCGCTCTCCCTGGGGAGAGCAGCCCGAATTTCACACAGAGAAATTTGTTGTGAGAAAAAGAAATACAAATACAAATACAAATACACACACACACAAGCAAGCTTCACCAGCCGCCATGGAGCAGTCTCTCACTCACTTTGAGTTTGGAGTCAGTCGACGAAACGAAGACAGCTCGGAAACTAACGGAAAAAAAAAAAAAACCCAACAAACAAACCCAAAAAAACAACCAACTGCAGGCCACACACCCTCAATAGCAAGGACGATACTTCTTCGGTCTGTCCGGGAGCTGGGAGAGATCGAGGAGAAGGTTAACTGGCCCCAGTCCGCTCTGTCCAGTTTTATAGCCAGTGGTCATCAGAGGCTGTGAGATAACTGGACAAGTACCAACAGTCTGGCCAGGAAAGGATAAGGTGCACCGCGCACGCGGTTGCCAGACCCAGACCATCAGCTGCTTCCGTTCTGCACTTGTGGTAGATCCGTGGTTGGTTTTGGTTTTTGTGGGGTTTTTTTGTAGCTTTTTTTTTTTTTTTTTTTTCGTGTTTATTTTTTGCTGACGGTGCTGGTTGTAGTTTGAGAAGTTCATTGGGGATGGCGGTGGGGAGGAGGGGGTGTTGTGTGATGGATCCGTGTTTTGTTTTTTTTGTTTTTTTCTTTTTTTCTTCTCCTTCTTCTTTTTTTTTCCGTGTTTGTTTGTTTTGTTTTGTTTTGCTGACGGTGCCGGTGGCACTGTAAGAAGTTGATTGGGGATGGAGGTGGGAAGGAGGGGGTACTGTTGTAGGATGTGAGGGATCGGCTGGGAATGATGATGATGATGATGATGATGATGATGTTCTTGCTTCAAAATTCTTTTGATTATAGTCTCATGTGAACCATGTGTGCCAAATTCTTTACTTTCAGCTTCGAAAGGCGACTGAGTAAAATTCACCATTTCCTGTCTACTGATGATGCCAACAAACTGGTCGTTGCTTTCATTCTGTCTCGCTTAGACTGCTGCAGCTCTCTCTCTTAACTGGCCTTCCGAATGACAAGCTATACAGGTTCCAAAAATTACAGAATAGTTGCAG
>NC_134902.1:15668863-15671363 GCF_041734735.1 Babylonia areolata | reverse complement strand
ACAAATAATTTTATTCACAAGCAGCTGACTCATTTTCCGTAAGTTTGTCTGTGTGTGTGTGTGTGTGTGTGTGTGTGTGTGTGTGTGTGTGTGTGTGTGTGTGTGTGTGTGTGTGTGTGTGTGTGTGTGTGTGTCTGTGTCTGTGTGTGTGTGTGTGTGTGTGTGTGTGTGTGTGTGTGTAATGTAAAAAGTTAAAATAAAGCGAAATAAAAAAAAATGAGACAAAATAGAATAAAGCTTTATTTTTCCCTACTCCACCCCTACCCACTTAAATGCGCAGTAACACCTCCCCACCTCTCTCTCTATATATATATATATCTCTCTCTCACACACACACACACACACACACACACACACACAGACAGAGAGAGAGAGAGAGAGAGAGACCATCACACACACACACACACACACACACACACACACACACAGAGGGAGAGAGAGAGAGAGAGACCCTCACACACACACACACACACACACACACACACACACACACACACACACACACACACACACACAAGTGCAAAACAAAGGCCTTAAAAAATCCTACATCATCCTGCCCCCCCCCCACTCCACCCCCCTCCCCCACCCTCACCCCCACCACCACACCCTGACCCTCACCTCACCCCACCCACCCTACTCCGCACGCCCCTTCCACCTCATCAGTCCCCATTCACCTACCCCAACCTACCCTAACCACTTTCACCCACTGACCCACACTCACCCCCACAACACCACCACCACCCCACCCCCAAATGCCCCCTACAACCCCACTCACTCACTCACTCACTCATTCCCTCGACTGCTGGGGGTCTTTGGGGGGACATGAGGAAGATGTCATAGCTCGCCACGCCGTTCTGTTGGCAGCTGTCGTGAGGAGATCTGGCATCGTCATTTTGGTCCATTCCTTGACGTTGTCGGGACCAGCTCTTTCTCTGCCGCCCCCGTCTGCGCAACTCCCTCTACTACAGTCCCTTGCAGGATGGTTTTGGAGAGGGTGTTATGTCGTATGACGTGACCAAACCATGCCATCTTCCGTCGTTTGACAGTCGCCAGCAGTGGTTCTTGGGGCCCAACAAGGTTTGCTGACCAGGTTCCGCACATAGTCATTGGTCTTGTGCTCCTTGTAGGAGGTGTGTAGTAGTCTCCTCAAGCTCTAATCTGGTGTACAAAAACACACACACACACACACACACACACACACACACACACACACACAAAAAAACCAAAAAAAACAAAAAAACATGCAAGTCCCTGAACGTCTAATGTTATCCCAACTGCCCCGTCACCCCACCACCTGAAGAATGTGGGTGGTAGGGTGGTGGGGTGTGAGGCGTGAAGTTTGTTGGGGTGGAGTAGGTTGGTGGGGGTGGGTTGGGTGGGGTGGGGTGGTCCAGGATGGGGGGCGGGCGGGGGGGGGGGGTGGGGGTCTGTTCGTGACACTACCCAACTCAGTGCCGTCGTCAGGGTGGTGTGGACTGACTGACGAAGCAAGAACTGGACTGACCTTGAATGAATCAGTGCACTGAGAACAGCGTAACGTTCCGTGCATGCAGCTGTTTACCCCCAGCCCCTCCCCCTTCCTCCCTACGCCTGTATTGTATTGTATTGTAGTGTAGTGTAGTGTAGTGTGTGTGTGTGTGTGGGGGGGGGGGGGGGTGAGGGGGTCTCTCTCTCTCTCTCTCTCTCTCTCTCTTTGTGTGTGTGTGTGTGTGTGTGTGTGTGTGTGTGTTTGTGTGTGTGAGGGTCTCTCTCTCTCTCTCCCTGTGTGTGTGTGAGAGTGTGTGTGTGTGTGTGAGGGTCTCTCTCTCTCTCTCCTTCTGTATATATGTGTGTGTGTGTGTGTGTGTAGAGAGAGAGAGAGAGAGAGAGAGAGAGAGGTCCGGTACCTCCCCCCCCCCCAGCTGTCCTCTGTACCCTGCTCTCTCCCTTTTTATCTCTCGCCATACTCAACTCTGCTCCGCCCCCCTGCCTCCCCCCTCCCCCCCCCTACCTACCCCCCCCCCGCCCTCCCCCACCCCCCACACACATACACCTTATCCTCTCCTTCCTTTCTTTTCACTCTACACCAGTCCCCCTTACCCCCCCCCCCCCATCCACCCCCAGACCCCCCACCCCCACCCCCACCCCCCCCACCCCGCTGCTCTGCTCCCCCCGCCCCCAACCTCACCCCCACCCACCCAACCCTTACTGCCCTCCCACCCCAACTCAACCGCCTTTCACTTTCTGACCCTCCCCCCCCACCCCCACCACCGCCACCACCACCACCACCACTCCATGCTCTTTCTTCCTTCCTCCTCCCTCCCTCCCCCTTTTCAGTCCAAAAAGACCACAGCCACGAACAACTTGACCTTCAGGGCGTGAAACCGATAGATCGTTAAACTATCAACTCTACCCCTCCCCCCTCCCCCCCCCCCCCTACCCGCTCCCCCCCTTCTCAGTCCCTTGGTCCGGTTTTGCAGTGTTGAACCCCCACAACCCCTCCCCCTCCCCTCCCCTCCCC
>NC_134902.1:15606363-15626363 GCF_041734735.1 Babylonia areolata | reverse complement strand
GGAAACCAGGTGAGGCGGACTGTACATACATGTACCCAGGGGTGCCAGCTTGAAAACGGAATATGGCTGCCTGCCTGAACATCGGGGAGGGAGTTAGGGTGTGGGGGGTGGGTGTGTTTTTTTTGTTTTGTTTTTTTGTTTTTGTTTGACCGTGCTCTCTGTCTCTCTCTCTCTCATTGTTGTGTGTGTGTGTGTGAGAGAGAGAGAGAGAGAGAGAGAGAGAGAGAATGTTATCTGATTCGATTTTATTTGAAATTGTTTTATTGCATTGTATTTCATTTCATTTTGTTAGTTTTTTTCTTTATTTTAGTTCTTTTTACTCGATTTGATTTGATTGTATCTTATTGTATCTTATTTCAACCCCTCCCCCACCCCCCACCCCCCACTCCCACTGCCCCACCTTTTTTTCATTTTTTTTTTTCATTTCATTTCAGTCATTCTATTTTTATTCTGTCTTATCCTATTGTCTATTCTCTTCTTTTTTTTTTCTCCAGTGTCGGTGTCTGTGCATGTATGGGGTGGGGGAGGGTTGGGGTGTGTGTGGGGGGGGGTGCATGTAGGTTCACTGAGCGTGGCCTATTTTCGTTCATGTTTAGTTTTGTGTGCTTTCTTTTTCTTTTTTTTTCTTCTTCTTCTTTTTTTTTTTAGAATTCAGTCATTTTACCCCCGAAAACGGAGTGTGGCTGCATACATGGCGGGGTTAAAAAAAAAACAAAACGGTCATACACACGTAAAAGCCCACTATTGTTCACAGTCATACGAGTCGAATGAACGTGGGAGCTGTAGCCCACGAACGAAGAAGAAGAAGAAGAAAGGGAGGAGGAGGAAGAAGAAGAAGAAAGGGAGGAGGAGGAGGAAGAAGAAGAAAGGGAGGAGGAAGAAGAAGAAGAAAGGGAGGAAGAGGAAGAAGAAGAAGAAGAAAGGGAGGAGGAGGAGGAAGAAGAAGAAGAAAGGGAGGAGGAAGAAGAAGAAGAAGAAGAAAGGGAGGAGGAAGAAGAAGAAGAAAGTGAGGAAGAGGAAGAAGAAGAAAGTGAGGAAGAGGAAGAAAGTGAGGAAGAAGAAGAAGAAAGGGAGGAAGAGGAAGAAGAAGAAAGGGAGGAAGAAAGGAAGAAGAAGAAAGGGAGGAGGACGAAGGAGGAGGAAGAAGAAGAAGAAGAAAGCGAGGAGGAGGAGGAAGAAGAAGAAAGTGAGGAAGAGGAAGAAAGTGAGGAAGAGGAAGAAGAAGAAAGGGAGGAAGAGGAAGAAGAAGAAAGGGAGGAGGAGGAGGAAGAAGAAGAAAGTGTGAGGAAGAAGAAGAAGAAAGGGAGGAAGAAGAAGAAGAAGAAGAAGAAGAAAGGGAGGAGGAGGAAGAAGAAGAAGAAAGAGAGGAAGAAGAAGAAGAAGAAAGGGAGGAGGAGGAAGAAGAAGAAAGGGAGGAGGAAGAAGAAAGGGAGGAGGAGGAAGAAGAAGAAGAAGAAAGGGAGGAGGAGGAAGAAGAAGAAAGGGAGGAGGAGGAAGAAGAAGAAGAAAGGGAGGAGGAGGAAGAAGAAGAAGAAGAAGAAGAAGAAGAAAGTGAGGAAGAGGAAGAAGAACAAGAAGAAGAAGAAGAAAGGGAGGAGAAAGAAGAAGAAGAAGAAGAAAGGGAGGAAGAAGAAGAAGTAGTAGTAGTAGTAGTAGTAGTAGTAGTAGAAGAAGTAATTCAGTCATTTGCCTTTTACGTACTCCACACCTTCAGTCATTTGCCTTTGACGTACTCCACACCTCCAGTCATTAGCCTTTTACGTACTCCACACCTCCAGTCATTTGCCTTTTACGTACTCCACTCCTCCAGTCATTTGCCTTTTACGTACTTCACACCTTCAGTCATTTGGCTTTTACGTACTCCACACCTCCAGTCATTAGCCTTTTACGTACTCCACACCTCCAGTCATTAGCCTTTTACGTACTCCACACCTTCAGTCATTTGCCTTTTACGTACTCCACACCTTCAGTCATTTGCCTTTTACGTACTCCACACCTTCAGTCATTTGCCTTTGACGTACTCCACACCTCCAGTCATTAGCCTTTTACGTACTCCACACCACACCTCCAGTCATTAGCCTTTTACGTATCGTTTCCTTGACTCAACACCTCCTCTACAGTGAAACTGAAACTGAGACATTCTTTGGTTGATTATTATTATTATTATTATTATTATTATTATTATTTTATTCTGTTTCTTTAATTGACAACATCGTTTTCTCCCTTCCAGTGGTGTGTGAACGGGAGGTGTGTTTTAGACCCTGCTGCTCCAGTAGCTGATGGTAAGACACGGCGTGTGTGTGTGTGTGTGTGTGTGTGTGTGTGTGTGTGTGTGTGAGTGTGTGTGTGTGTGTTCGTGTGTGTGTGTGTGTGTGTGTGTGTGTGTGTGTGTGTGTGTGTGTGTGTGTGTGTGTGTGTGTGTGTGTGAGTGTGTTCTTGTTTGTGTGCGTGTTTATGTGTTCGTGTGTGTGTGTGTGTGTGTGTGTGTGTTTGTTCGTGTGTGTTCGTGTGTGTGTGTTTGTTTGTTTGTTTGTGCGCGTGCACGTGTGTTTGTGTGTGTCTTTGAGTGAGTTAGTAAGTGTGTATATGCATGTGCGTGCATGTTTGCGAATGCGTGCATGCTTGCGTTTATGTGTGTGTGTGTGTGTGTGTGTTTGCGCTGTGTTTATGCTTCTGTCTTTTGTAATAAATAATGATTATGTTATCGTGTCGAACAGAATAACAGCGGTCTTTTTTTCTTTCTTTTTTTTTGTCTTTTTTACTCACTTGTGCAAACAAAGTGAGTCTATGTAATAAACCGGTGTTTGTGTGTCTGTGTCCGTGGTAACTTTTAACATTGTCATTTTCTCTGGAATTACTTTGTCAGTTGACAGCAAATTTTTGGCATGAAAATAGGAAAACCGTTCAGTTTCTTTGTTTCTTTTGTAATATTATTGTTTGTTGTTGTTGTTGTTGCTATCGTTGCTGCTGTTATTTTTGTTGCTATTGTTGTTGTCGTTGTCGCTATGCTGTTGCTGTTGCTGTTGCTGCTGATGATGATGATGATGATGATTCTTCGTGATTGTTGATTCGGTCCCATGATATATTTTTTTCTGGACACGTCTTACCACGATCATCATCACCACCACCACCACCACCACCGTTGCCTTCCACCCCCACCCCCACCCCCACCCTCACCCTCCACAACGTTCCCACAGACAGTTGCGTGTTCGGAGACAGCGCAGACACAATTAATGGCAAAGACTGCCGGACACTGATCAGTGAGTTCCCAGGCTATTGCTACCAGGAGACTGTGCGTTCCAGATGTTGCGGTTCCTGCAGAAACAACCTTCGCCTGGTCACTGGTCAGTTCAGTTCAGTTCAGTCAGACTGTGTGTGTTGTGTTGTGTATGTTGTGTTGTGTGTGTGTTGTGTTGTGTTGTGTTGTGTGTGTGTGTTCTGTTGTGTGCTGTGTGTGTGTGCGTGTGTGTGCCCGTGTGTGTGTGTGCGTGCGTGCGTGTGTGTGTGTGTGTGTGTGTGTGTGTGTGTGTGCGTGCGTGTGTGTGTGTGCATGTGCGTGTGTGTGTGTGTGTTGGGGGGAAGAGGTGTGGAGGAGGGGGGGTTCTGGGTGTGTATGCTTGGATGGGTGTTGTGTTGGTGTAATTTTCTGCATTCTTGAAAGTGCAAGCGTTAAATGAATTATGTTGACTTTGTGTTTGTGTGTGTGTGTCCGTGTGTGTGTGTGTTTGTGCGCGCGCGTGCGTGTGTGTGTGTGGGTGTGTCCGTGTGTGTATGTGTGTGTGTGTGTGTGGTTCCACGCACACACACACACACACACGCACACACACACACAGGCTGTGACTACGGCGACAAAGCGACGGGCTGTGGGAGCAGAAACTGTGCCTCCGGTATTGTCAACCAGCTGCAGTTATGTTGCGGTACCTGCAACTACGGCACCCCCTACACCACCACCCCCGCGTCCACCATCGCACCAGGTTTGGTTATGGTTATTTACTGTGTGTTGTTACGTTCTCTTAGTCTTAACTTTTTTTTAAAATTATTATTATTATTATTATTATTTATTCCATTTTGATAGGTTTAACATTTTAACAACAACACCAGCAACATCTTATCGGACATTTAGAAATAAAGAAAGAAAGAAAAAAGAACATATATAAAAAATTAAAAAAAAGAAACCCATGGATTAAACAGACTTACTGTCTCTTAATTTGTTGTCACGTTAGATTTCTCCGGTATGATTTTCGAGCTGCTTTCCCCCACATCCACCCACCCCCCGAACCCCCCACCCACCCCGTCAGCACTCCTCCCCCCCCCTTCCTGGTCTTTGCAAAGTCCCGTCACTACAGTAGCAGCGCATCCCATTCTGTTTCTTCTTCTCTCTGCAAGCGAATTTGTTTTACTGTCAAAGTGAATTTTTCTACAGGTGTTTTTTTCAGTGACATCCTCTTCTTCTTCTTCTTCTGCTTCTGCTTCTTCTTCTGCTGCTGCTGCTACAACTACTACTGCTGCTACTGCTGCTACTGATGCTACTGCTGATGCTGCTACTGCTACTACTGATGCTGCTGCTGCTGCTACTGCTACTACTGATGCTGCTACTGCTGCTGTTGCTACTGCTGCTGCTGCTACTGCTGTTGCTACTGCTACTACTGATGCTGCTACTGCTACTGTTATTGCTGCTGCTACTGCTACTGCTGCTGCTACTGCTACTTCTCGTTTGAATAAAACAATGAGCTAGGAAATCGTTCTTTCTTTCTTCTCTTTCTTTCTTTCTTTCTTTCTTTAGTCCTGTCTCTCTTTTTTTCTTCATCCCCCCCCCCTCCTCTTCACAAACCCATGAGATACCCTTCCTTTTCAACTGTATATATAAAAAAAAATTTTTTTTAAAAGAAGAAACAATCTGATTGGTTGACCGTTTGATGACAGTTAATCTGTAAGTCTGTCTGTCTCTCTGTCTGTGTGTCAGCCTTCTGCATGGACAGGCAAGGGAACTGTCCCGACCTCGTTGCCCAGCAACCGCAGCGGTGCTATGACGTCACCTTCCGCTCCAGCTGCTGTCCGTCCTGCCGACGCATCGCTTTCGGTGCCAGAGGTCAGTGCTTCCGGGTCACCATCAGTCAGCTTCATTTGTAATGTTTAACTCACTCAGTACGGCCAGTCCCCTCTTCTCCTCTACACAGACCCCTCGGATGTCCAGTGGGTGTCTGAATGACCCAACCTTTAGCTTCCGCTTCCGTCGTCAGAATTGTGGTTTTCTTTGTCAACATCCACGTCTTCAGTTTTAGAGCCTTCCGCTTGCAATATTTTGATGATGGTAATTGGAGTGAAACGCAGTTAACGTCGTCTCTTTCGCCGTTCGTATGGAAAGAGTTAACTCTGTTTTTGTCTCAACAGATTTCTCTGTGTGAAATTCGGGCTGCTCTTTCCCCAGGGAGAGCGCGTCACCACATTGACAACGCCCCCCATTTTTTTTTTTTTTTTTCTGCCTGCAATTTTATTTGTTTTCCTTTCTAAGTCAATTTGCCTACAGGAGGGATGAAAGCAATACATTATTATGATGGAATAGGATGCTGTACAAAAAAAAAAAAAGAAAAAAAAGAAAAATGAAATAAAATAAAAAGATCATTGTATATCTATGATTGTGGTTATCATATATGTGGTTTACTTCGAGTAAACACTTCAGCCTTAATTTATCCCTTTTATGTATAAGGAAAAGAATTGATAGTGATTCCCGTGCATTGCTTTAATACTTCTTTTTTTATATGGATACTTATATAGCGCCTGTTCTCGGTCGGAGACCAAGCTCTAAGGGCTTTACAAATACGGGGTCATTTGCACAACAGGCTGCCTACCTGGGTAGAGCCGACTGACGGCTGCCACTGGGCGCTCATCATTCGTTTCCTTTTGTCATTCAATCAGATTTCAGGCACGCACGCATACACACTCAGACAAACATGTAACATTTTAAGTGTACTACCGTTTTGTTTATTTACTCCGCCGTGTAGGCAGCCATACTCCGTTTTCGGGGGTGTTGCATCCTGGGTATGTTCTTGCTTCCATAACCCACCGAACACTGACATTGATTACAGGATCCTTAAAGTGCGTATTTTATTTTCTGTGTGCGTATACACACGAAGGGGGTTCAGGCACTAGCAGGTCTTCACATATGTTGACCTGGAAGATCGGAAAAATCTCCACCCTTTACCCACCAGGCGCCGTCGCCTACCCTACCCCACCCTGCCCCACGCTAACCCTACCCCACCCTGCCCCACCCTTACCCTACCCTACCCTACCCCACCCCACCCTAACCCTACCCCCACCCTACCCCATCCCACCCCACCCTAACCCTACCCCCACCCTACCCCATCCCACCCCACCCTAACCCTACCCCACCCTACCCTAACCCTACCCTACCCTACCCACCCCACCCTACCCCTACCCCTACCCCACCCCACCCCATCCTAACCCTACCCCAACCCCTACCCCTACCCCACCCCATCCCATCCTAACCCTACCTCACCCCACACCCCACCCCATCCTAACCCTACCCTACTCCACTCCACTCCACCCTACCCTAACCCTACCCTACCCTACCCTACCCTACCCACCCCACCCTAACCCTAACCCTACCCCACCCTACCCTAACCCTACCCTACCCTACCCTACCCACCCCACCCCACCCTAACCCTACCCTACCCTACCCCATCCCACCCCACCCTAACCCTACCCCCACCCTACCCTAACCCTACCCTACCCTAACCCTACCCTACCCTACCCTACCCTACCAACCCCACCCTAACCCTACCCCTACCCCCCCACCCCATCCTAACCCTACCCCAACCCCTACCCCACTCCACCCCACCCCATCCCATCCTAACCCTACCCCACCCCCCACCCCACCCCAACCTTAACCCTACCCTACCCCACCCCCACCCTAACCCTATACCCTATCTTCACAAGAACTCCGGAGTGTTCAAGGTTACAGTGTCGTCGTGATGTTGATGTTGATGTTGATGTTGATGATGGTGGTGGTGGTGGTGGTGCCTGCAGGTTGTGAGTACGGTGACCGGGACCCAGGACAGTGCGCCGCCACTCTCTCAGGAGCAGACTCGGAGGACGCCGCCTCCGCTTGCCGCCGGCTGCAGTCGTTGTGCTGCCAGACATGCAGCGGTGGTGATGGCCCACCGTCGTCCGCAGCGGCTGCTGTCTGGAGGAGCAGCAGCAGCAGCAGCATCATCACTGCCACCACCACCACCACCACCATCAGCAGCAGCTTCATCAGCATGGGCAGTATCCGAGTCCTTTTCTTAGTGCTCTTTCGTCAGTCTGTGATCTGTTGCTGTTGTGTGCTTGTGGCCTTAATGTTTTCGCGTTTTGAGGTGTAGGGTTTTTTTTGGGTTTTTTTCTTGTTTTTTTTTTTGTGTATGCGTGTGTGCGCAGGCGCACATATGCTTGTGTGGGTTGGGTGGTGGGATGGTAGTGGGAGAGGAGAGGATTTGAAAAAAAAAAAAAAAAAAAAAAAAAAAACTTTTATTTTTGAATGGCTTTTTGGTTTGTGATAAAACAAGAGAGAGAAAAATCCACTTGCAACTTTTAGGTTAGTGTTGGCACCGTGATTTAAACATTCTAAGCACGAAGGCCACCTCTGTGCATGCATATAATGTGTTGTAGAATTCTCTTTGTGAAATTCGAGCTGCTCTCTCGGGGACAGCTCATTGCTACACTGAGAGTGCCACCCTTTTTTTTTTCTTCTGCCTGCAATGTTATTTGTTTTCCTTTCTAAATAAATTTGTCTACAAAATTTGGCCAGAGACAATCCTTTTGTTGCCATGGGTTCTTTTACGTTCGCTTACGTGTGCATGCCTGCACAGGGGACCTCGGTTTATCGTCTCATCAGAATGACTAGTGTCTCTAGACCACCTCTCAAGGTCTAGCCGCTTGGAGGGGGAGAAAATACTGTGTGAATCGAAGCAGTGCGCTTAGATTCTATCGCTTCCTAGGCGGACGCGTTACCTTCAGCCCAACACTTTACCGTTCGGGACTACGCGAATATTTTCACTGTTTACGAATTGTTTTGTTTGGGGTTTTTTTTTGGTTAAAGAAAGAAAACAAAATCCTGTTGTATGTTTGTGTTGGCACCATAACCAAATCATGTACAAATGCAAATACAAATACAAATTATTCGCACGAAACCACTTCTGTGCGTGTATATAATTATTATACGTGACGACGAATATATTATTGGTTTGTGAGAGGGGGGGAAAAAAAGAAATCCACTTGAAAATTTGACGTCAGCTGGTCTTGACACCATGATAAAGTCATTCTGCTCACAAAAACCATCCCATGTATATAATGGTACAAGAATATGCATTTATCAGTATTATCAATGTATTGCCTTTTGGTTTGGGGGGTGGAAGAAAATCCAATTGTATGTTGAAAGTTATCCACGTATGGTATACCATGAGTAAATCTTCCTACTCAAAAAAACCTTTCGCGTAATTTGATTTCATGTTGAACATGACTCGGGGATATGTTTTGTGTTCTTACTATATCATTCAACATTGTGTTCATCATATATATATATATATATATATATATATATATATATATATATGAATTATGACAATCTAAACTGTGATACTAAAATACTTTGATTTCATGATAAAGTATCAGCGAGCAAATTCAAAAAACTTATTTTTCTAATGGATGAAAGAAAGGTAGCGCGCTTTTTTTTCTTTTTTTTTCTTTTTTTTACATAATTAATTGTAATTGTTTTAGTTTTTATTTCTTCTTCTTTTTTTCTTTTTTTTTTTTTATTAGAGACTTCACTTCACAAACATGTGGTAATGAGTTTTCTCAAATTAAATAAAGTTATTTCTATAAAGGTGAATTTTTTTCCATCTATGTATATACATAAAGGCTGTTTTTTTTAATTGCTTCTTTATATACAACCGGTTTTGATCATGATCATTTTCTGATCCGTTGGTCATTTTTACAGATCGTTAAATGGTAATCTCCGTTTTTATTTTTAGAGTAGGAATAATTCCCGAAAACATGTACTGTCTCTCTTTGTCAATTAAATGGCGATTTGTGTGTGTGTGTGTGTGTGTGTGTGTGTGTGTGTGGTGTGTGTGTGTGTGTGTGTGTGTGTTCTTTTTTATGCTCAGGTGGAAAAGATTTTGCAAATATTCAAAAGTCTTAAGAGTACTTGCACTGAAGTGCATGCAAAACTAATGTGTGTGTGTGTGTGTGTGTGTGTGTGCATGCCTCAATGTCTATGTGTGTGCATGCGAATGTGTATATCCGTGTGTGCGTGCTCTGTGTGGGTTTGTGTTCTTGTTTGCATGCGCGAAGGCGTGTGTGTGTGTGTGTGTTTTGGGGGGGGAGGTGGGTGGAGTTGTGTTGGTGTTTTTGGTGATAGTATCTGTGTTGATAAAAAAAAAACATTTTTTAAAAGTATGTAATCTTCTTTCTAGTGAAAATGCAAGAGATTAATGTACATGCGTTATCTTTACTTTGTCTGTTTGGTCTTTTGTTTATTAGTTGGGTTTTTGTTTGTCCATTTTTTTCTCCGATAGAAGAGTGAGTATTTTCTACTCAGGCGAAATCTGTCAATGAGATTTCATACGTGCAGGAATGTATGATATATACTGATTAGCAGAAGAAGCTACGTCGGTTTCTCTGCTGTCAAGACGTGTGATTTTTTTCACCTGCTTCGATGAAAGTGCAAGAGCCAAAAAAGATATTTTTTTTAAAAAGAAAGAACTATGCTTACATGAGAGTATATCTAGCAGAAGAAGCTATGTCGGTTTCTCTGCTGTCAAGACGTGTGATTTTTTTCACCTGCTTCGATGAAAGTGCAAGAGCCAAAAAAGATATTTTTTAAAAAAAAAAAAGAACTATGCTTACATGAGAGTATAAGTTTTCATACGTAAGACGAACGCATGGCATTTTTGTTGATTGAAGCGAATGTGCTGGTGTGTTTCTTTCTGGTTCTGTAAAAGTGTGGTGTTTTTTGTTGTTGTTTTTTTGTATGAATCGGATATCATATTGTCTGCAATGATGAAAGAATGAGGTGGGGGTTTTTCTCTTTATTTCATGAACGTATGTGTTTTTCTGCCGGTACTAATGTTTGATATCGAATATATATATATATACGAATACGAAGTCGTATTCGCGTTTGTTCTTTTTTCAGTGAATGAATAAAAAAAAAAATGAAGAAAAAAAGAACGTATAAATCAATAATTATTTGCTAAAAACGATTTTATTATCAACTCTGTCCATGCTAAGGTGCTTGTCTACAGCTGTCTATATTGATTTCTTTTTCTTTTTTTTTTCTTGTTAATAACGAAAGCCTAATGTCTCCTTATTGATACATATGATATTTGAACTGGATGCTTGTGAAGTCAATAAAAACTTGAGAAACCATATTTAAGTCGTGAACTGATGTTACTTATTTCAAGAAAGGGCGAAAATGCAGTGGTCGTTGAAAAGTATGAACTAATAATTTAATGGAAATTTACCAATACCTCTGCTGACTGAACTGCACGTTTTGAAACTATAACCCATACAAACACGGTTGAAAATTATAATGCACAACGCTAATGCATTTTCAATGGCAATGCTATTATATTACATCATATTATGTTATATCATATCATATCATTATGAATGGCGACAAATTTGATGCATGATATGCATTTCTATATGACTGTTATGAAGAGAAAACTAAGATTAATTTCAGAGGAATAGACTGGAAATTTATAAAGTTACTGAAGTAATAATGGTGGGGTGTGTCTGAAATCACAAGTGCTGATAGATATTAAACAAAAGAACGAACAAACGGACAACACACACGCGCGCGCGCACACACAACACACACACACACACACACACACACACACACAAATTCATACATACATACAGATTGGACAGACAGACAGATACAGACACGTGGAGAGAGAGAGAGAGAGACAGACTAACCAGAGGACAATGGCAAAGGCAACACGCTATTCTTCCAGTGACGACCAACACCAATGTGTATTATTGTGAACAGACAATAAAAAAAAAAAAAGCCTTCACTTTAATGATTAATGAAACTTCACACAATAGCCTCTTATCTCTCTTTAACAATGCTGCTCAATATCAAATCTAGTAACACCATTAAACAAAAACAAACAAAAAAACAACCCCAACTGGATATTTGGTATGTGTGAGACGTCACTTAACGAAAATTATATATAAATCGTGCATTTTAAAATTTAACCCTTTACTTACAAAAAAGTGTGATATGTAAGTCATAAACTTAACCCTTTGACTGCTGCTGACTGAGTATGCTTGTCAGTGAAGGGCTGTCGACTGACAGATAAAGACTGAAGGGACTGAAGCACCCACGGCAACGTAAGTATTCTCAGGAAATCCGGATTTATTTATAAATTCGGATTTAATATATATATATATAGTAACGAACAGCAGCAAAAAGTAATGACGTACTAATTTTCAATCGAGCAACCTTGGTTGACGAACAATAAAGAGTGTTAACTCTCTTCAAACAATACACAAGGTACACAACTCTATGTCAGTGCTGGCGATCGGTAGCGTGAGCTGCAGCATTGACTTGAAGGTTGTGTGTACCTTGTTGAACGGAGGGAGTTACCACCCTTTATTATTTTGGAAATAATTTGCTGACCTGGAGCCAGTTGCATTGCTTGGTTCTAACTTTTTGACAGTTAAACGTGACTAAATGCCTACGTTGACCGAACTACGCCATTGGTCAGTTCCACACTACACACACAGTTAGTAGCGGGTTACGACCATACTAGTCTCTTTTGTCCGAGCAATGCAACTGGCTCCTAGCCTCATTGTCCGTTCATTTCCAGCAACTGGTTGTCATGCTTATTTTAAAAAGCATTGTGCTTCTGCATGTTGTTGCTGTAGTGTCAACACAAGGGATGTTGCCGAAGTATAGGTGATCAATATTAGATCAATATTGTGGACCACAAGTTAGTATATAAACATGCTCTAAGTATTGTTCTTTATCATTGATTGGATGTTATGTTGTTGTTGTTTGTTGTTGGTTGTTTTTGTGTGTGTGTTTTGGGTTGTTTTGTTGTGGGTTTTTTTTGTTTTTGTTTTTTTGTTTGGTGTGTGTGTGTGTGTGTGTGTTCATTGTAAAGCACATACATCGTAAAGTGGGTTTATTTTCACAAAGGGGTAGACATTCATCAAAGAAGCAACGATAAATGAGATTGTTTAAAAATGTGTTAGGTTATAATGAAAAATCCACATCATAGATCAACCGTAATGACTAAAAAAAAAAATTAAAAAAAAAAAAAAAGACGTAAACATATTACACTGTGCCAACACCTGTGACATTATTCAAAAAGTCTAAATAGAAAAATGTTACACAGATTGCATAAATTTTTTTTCTCGAAATAAATTGGTGCACCCCCACCCCCACCCACCCCCACCCCTAAAAAAGTGTAGATAACTTGAATAATAAGCACACGCTACATCATTAGGAAAGAAACTTCGTGTGGATGAAAACGGTGTTGATGATAATAAATCATCGACGGACGCAGTAGCCGAGTGGTTAAAGCGTTGGACTTTCAATCTGAAGGTCCCAGGTTCGAATCTCGATAACGGCGCCTGGTGGGTAAAGGGTGGAGATTTTTCCGATCTCCCAGGTCAACATATGTGTAGACCTGCTAATGCCTGAACCCCCATTCGTGTGTAGACGGCAAGCAGAAGATCAAATATACACGTTAAAGATCGTGTAATCCTTGTCAGCGTTCGGTGTGTTATGGAAACAAGAACATATCCAGCATGCACCCCCCCACCCCCCCGAAAACGGAGTATGGCTGGGTAAAAAACGGTCATACACGTAAAAAGCCCACTCGTGTACATGCGAGTGAACGCGTGGGAGTTGCAGCCCACGAACGAAGAAGAAGAACCAGCAAGAACAACAGCAGCAAAAAAAAAAAAAAAAAAAAAAAAAAAAAAAAAAAAATCCGCCAAGCAGCTACTGTAAGCAACCTTGTAAGCGGACCACCCATATGTTGCACAAATTTCACCCTCAAGTTAGGGGTGGGGCGTTCATTGGGGGTACTTCACCCTTTGTAGGGGCGTGCCTATTCCCTTTCTCAGATAAACTTGCCATGCAGCACTGGCCGGTTAGGCTGGGGGGCGGTGGTGAGGATGTGGGGGGGGTCCGGGGGGTGGGGTGGGGGTGCGGGGGGGGGGGGGGGGGGCAATAAGTACATAAAGGTTGCGAGAAACGTCAAGCTCTCACTTTTCATTTATATAATTTATCATTTTGTTATTGACACATCGACACATAATGCAAGCGGTTTGTCTGTTCTTTATCTCTATTATAATTAGTGAATCTGCACTGTTTTGTAGAGCAAAGTATAACACGTGCGATCACAAAATTAATAGCAAACTAAATCACCATTATTTCATGATAATTTCTGTTGTTGTTTTTTTCTTCAAAGTTGGGGGGGGGGGGGAAGTGAGGGGGGGGGGGGGGTATTACAAGGTATGTTACCCATTGCACAATTTTTTTTTTTTTCATATAAAATGGGAGTGTGGGAGGCGGGGAGTGTTTACGAGAAACTGGACGATTTACAAGGTAGTTCACAGCACAATAAAAAAAATAAATAAATAGATAAATAAAACCCACACCAACGATCACAGTCATATCGATTGCAACAAAATTTGTTTTTTTGTCGTTGTAGCAACCCAAAATGCGGGTATCAGCAGTAATGATAAGTAATCATTAACATTAACGTTAGAATTTATTGTCTAGAGAAACTTTACAGGGCTGAGAACATTCCAGTCAAAAAAAAAACTCTCAGTGGGGATTAAAACAACAACAACACACCTTCATCTATAGGGAATCCCGTGAGCTGTGAAAAACGTGAAGACGTGAAAGAGAAAATAAGGTGTTCCTAAACATTCCTTTGGCGCTGGGTTCAATTCACGCCGATTTCTCCCCAAGGGATTCAGAACAAACAACAACAACAACAACACCAATAATAATAATAATAATAATAACCGTTTAGTTATCAACTTCACAAAGATAGAGAAATAGATTTTACAGGGGGGAAAGACACACAAAAAAAGCTGATGAATAGACCACAGAGAGAGAAAGAGAGGTTGGCAAAAACAGAGTAACCAAAAAAAAAAAGACAAAAAAAAAAAAGTTCTGACACTTTTTTTTTCAGAAAAAGATATGAATTTCTATCATCTAAATGAGCGTAGATGAAGCAAAGAGCCAACAGATCAAGATAAATGTATAAATAAATAGATAATTTTTAAAAAACAAATTAAGAAGGTTGCAACGAAACAGCAGCCGAAAAAGAATCTGCAACCATCCAGCAACTGTTGCAATTAACTTCACCATAGCTGGGTGTCAGTTGTAGTAGTTATACATGGTTATACAAAAAAGTTAACCCCTAGACTGCCATGAATAAAACAACAACAACAACAACAACAAAAACAGCGGAACGTGGTGTTTCAAGTCATAAAAAAATCAGTATCCGGAACAATCAGTAAGAAGAAAGCCAGAAAAATGGTCTGGAGACATACCACTCTAGGTCAAATAAAGCGTGAAATTGAAGCCTTTCACAGATTTTCCCTCATTTTTTTTTAATATCATTAGTGACACCACCATGACCCTGAATTCTATAGACACGGCGGAATTCACGGAGCTCAGGACCACTTGAGAACCTTTGCACACATTATAATTCTTGGGACCACGGTCATCATTCATTCATTTTGCCCATCGCTCCTGGTGGAGCATAGGCCATCAACGACCCCTCGCCATCGCACTCTGTTCTGGGCTGTTCTGGCCATTCCAGTCCAGTTGGTCCCTTGCTGCTTCAGCTCTGCCTCGGTATCTCGCCTCCAGCTGTTGCGAGGCCGGCCTCTCTTCCTCTTTCCCTGCGGGTTCCAGGTCAGGGCTTGGCGTGTGATGCTGGACGCTGGCTTCCTGAAGGTGTGTCCGATCCAGCCCCACTTCCTCCGCAGTATCTGCTTGGCCACTGGTTCCTGTCCTGCTCGCTCCCACAGATCTTCGTTTCGGATCTTCTCCTGCCATCGGATCTTGAAGATGCGCCTCAGACAGGTGTTGAAGGGACCACGGTCAAATGATGCTAAAAGTTCTGCGAATGGCGGTGTACGTCGCCAGAGTAATGAGCTTCGTTCATAACTAGAGGTGCTTTCTTGCACTTGTGTTTCTTTTATCATTATTATTATTATTATCATCATCATCATCATCGTTATTATTATCATCATTATCATTATTATTACTACTACTACTATTACTACGATTATTATTATTATCATCATTATTATTATCATAGTACGAATAAAACCTCAAACATCGTTTATTTCGAGCTGTTCATGGTGATGTACGTATGCCTGAAACAGTCACTTGTGTAGTCACTAAAAGGAAAGGTGGTAGAATATCATATTTATTTATGCACCCTGCATGATCTGGTCAAATAATCTATCGATTCATAAAGATAGAAAAACATACCTGGTTTTATAATGTGGTCCATAACTTTTTTTTTACGAAGTCTGTTGTAGTAGCGACGGTGAGCTTTATGAAGCGGTCCAAAACTTTATGTGAAATCTGTAGTAACAGCGACGGTGGTCTTTTATGAAGTGGTCCATGACTTTTGTAATGAAACCAGTCGTGATAGCGATATTGGTCTTTTAATGATGAAATGATCATAACTTTTTATGAAGTCTGTAGTAACAGTGACCTTGGTCTTTTATGAACCAGTCCATAACTTTTTATGAAGTCTGTAGTAACAGTGACCTTGGTCTTTTATGAACCAGTCCATAACTTTTTATGAAGTCTGTCGTAGCAGTGACGGTGGTCTTTTTTGAAGCAGTCCAAAACTTCATGTGAATTATGTAGTAACAGCGACAGTAGTCTATTATGAAGTGGTTCATATTTTTTATCTGAAGTCTGTAATCATAGCGACGGTGGTGTTTTATGAAGCGGTCCATAACTTATTGTGGAGTCTGTAGTAACAGTGACGGTGGTCTTTTATAAAGTGGTCCATAACTTATTGTGGAGTCTGTAGTAACAGTGACAGTAGTCTATTATGAAGTGGTCAATATTTTTATTTGAAGTCTGTAGTCATAGCGACGGTGGTCTTTTATGAAGCGGTCCATAACTTATTGTGGAGTCTGCAATAACACTGACGGTGGTCTTTTACGAAACAATCCATAACTCCTGATGAAGTGTGCACTAACAGCGACGGTGGGCTTTTATCAAGCGGTCCATAACTTTATGTGAAGTCTGTACACGTGGTAAGAGTGGTGGTGGTGGTGGTCAGCAAACAATGGCAGACCAAGCACGTGCAGACAGAGAACAGAATGATTATAGGGGCGCAAAACCACGTTGTCGTTTTCTTTTCATGCGAAACGCGTACCGGGGTAAACGCATCTAAAAATTTTGCATTCCTAAATGACTTTTGTTTTCAGTAAGGACACACAGTAAATAGCTCTAAGTCCCAAGAAAAACGACAACAGCAAATCATGGCTATATTTGTTAACACTTTAAACTTTACCTTTGAAATGGTTAAGTAACACATGGCTCTTGTTTTCAACAATGACAGCAGCAGCAGTAAGTTCTAAGACATTAGAGAGAAAAAAACCCAGCCAACTTCATTTCTAAATAAAGAAACAAGTTCACTTTTACATGGTTAAGTAATACTTTTTTTTTTCAAAGAAAAGAATTTAGATACAATCTAAGACTTGCAAAGAAAATCTCCTCTACAACCCTCATGGAAAGAATTGAAATTTGAATTTCAAAGAATCATGATCAAAACATTACAGAAAATTAATCGGTTTTCGCAACTGAGTAGCTTCAGTCTGAGGTTTGATGATATAGGCAACACGAAAAGTGTACAAAAACGATCCTCAGAAACTGATCCACTTGTTAAAGTAGACCAAATAGAATTTCCAGTAACCTAACTAAAATAACTCCCAGAAACTGATCACTTATTGTTGAAGCAAAAAGAATACGTTCCAACCTCTCCCAGAAACTGATCACTTATTGTTGAAGCCAGAATGAAACATTTGTTGCTGTTGCTCTTGTTGCTGTTGCTCTTGTTGTTGTTGTTGTTGTCGCCGCTGAAATTGTTGCACCAAGGATAAACAAAGTAGTATTGTTGTATCAGTATTCTCGTTGCAGTAGTAAAAATAATACATGTGTTGTTGTTGTTGTTCTTGTTGTTGTCGTTAATGTTCTTGACATTGTTGCACCCCAGATAAACAACAGCAGTGTTGTTGTAGCAGAACAAGCCGTTGTAATAGTCAAAATGAAACGTTTTGTTGTTGCTGTTGTTGTTGTTGTAGTTGACATTGTTGCACTCCAGACCTCTTCCTGTTCGAAATGATGTTCCCCGAGGATCTGTTCTTGGTCCTATACTATTTTAGTCTGTATACTCAGCCCCTGTCCCGACATCATCAGTGCACATCGATGTGATTTTCACAAGTTTGCACACGACAACCAATTCACAAAAGCTTCTTCCCCAAGTACTTTTGCTATCCTTCCCAGAACCATGGAGATGTGTATTGTTGCAGTGAAGGAATGGATGCTGACCAACAAGCTCAGACTCAATGATGTCAAGACAGAAGCCGTGCTTGTAGGTTCTAGGTTTGTATAATTATATGTACTGTTTCATGTGAGGCGCTTAGAGCCCATCTTTGGGGAGTTTGCGCCATATAAGTGCAACTAATTCTTCTTATTATTATTATTAGTAGTAGTAGTAGTGGTGGTGGTGGTAGTAGTAGTAGTAGTAGTATTGTATAAACAGCAGCAGAATGTTGTAGCAGAATCACTTGCTCTTACAGCCAAAATAATACGTGTTGTAATTGTTTGTTGTTGTTGTTGCTGCTGTTGCTGAAATTTGTTGCACCCCAATTAAACAGCAGCAGTATCATTATAGATAGCAGAATCACTTGTTGTAGAAGACAAAATGATATGGATGTTGTTGTTGCTACTGCTGTTGAAGGTGTTGCATCCCAAATTGTCATAGCTGAATCACTTGTTGTAGCAGGTAAAATAATACAGGCGTTGTTGTTTGTTGTTGCTGCTGCTGTAGAAGGTGTTGCATCCCAAATTGTCATAGCTGAATCACTTGTTGTAGCAGGTGAAATAATACAGGCGTTGTTGTTTGTTGTTGCTGCTGCTGTAGAAGGTGTTGCATCCCAAATTGTCACAGCTGAATCACTTGTTGTAGCAGGTGAAATAATACAGGCGTTGTTGTTTGTTGTTGCTGCTGCTGTTGAAGGTGTTGCATCCCAAATTGTCATAGCTGAATCACTTGTTGTAGCAGGTAAAATAATACAGGCGTTGTTGTTTGTTGTTGCTGCTGCTGTTGAAGGTGTTGCATCCCAAATTGTCATAGCTGAATCACTTGTTGTAGCAGGTAAAATAATACAGGCGTTGTTGTTTGTTGTTGCTGCTGCTGTAGAAGGTGTTGCATCCCAAATTGTCACAGCTGAATCACTTGTTGTAGCAGGTGAAATAATACAGGCGTTGTTGTTTGTTGTTGCTGCTGCTGTTGAAGGTGTTGCATCCCAAATAAACAGTAGCAGTGTTGTTGTTGTTGTTGTTGCTGCTGTACCTGCAGTAGCAGACTCAGCGTTAGCGGGACCGAGGACTCACACATCGTGGTGGTGGAAGTGGGAGGGGAGGGAGGACCTGTGGCCATCAGTGGTGAAGCTGGTGGTGAGACGGGTCCTGTCGCTGGACGACTCCTCCTTCTTCTCCTCCTCCTTCTCCTTCTTCTCCTCCTCGCCCTCTCCCTGCTCCTTCCTGAACACACGCACCACGAGCAGCGTCCTTTATTTATAACTGGTAGTGTGATGTTGTTGGTGTTTTTACATTTCACCTGAAGAATGTTAAGAATAAAAAAAAAAAGAAAATTGTGGGTGGTGGGGGTGGTGGAGGGGGGGGTTAGGGGGATTGAGGACCCGTTGAAAAAGAAAGAAAGAAAAAGGATGAAAAATAAGAGGTTGGAAGGCCCCGGTAAAACAAAACAATGTAGTTCGATTGTCTATCTACATCTTTATACATGTGTGACGGGCGCAACAGCCGAGTGGTTACGGCGTTGGACTTCCAATCTGAGAGTCCCGGGTTCGAATATCGGTAACGGCGCCTGGTGGGTAAAGGGTGGAGACTTTTCCGATCTCCCAGAGGTCAACATATGTGCAGACCTGCTCGTGCCTGAACCCCCTTCGTGTGTACCAAGCATGCAGAAGATCAAATACGCTCATTAACGATCCCGTAATCCACGTCAGAGTTCGGTGAGTTTGGAAAGAACATACCCGGCATGCACACACATCCCACAACCCTCCCCTCCCCACCCTCGTAAGCGGAGTGTGGCTGCCTACAAAACGTCATACATGCAAGAGAGCCCACTCGTGTACACGACTGAACGTGGGAGTCGCAGCCCAAGAAGGAAGAGGAAGAAGTAAAATGGTGTGTAGAGGAGGAGGGATAGTGGAGACACTGGGGACGGATCAGGATTGTCGTATGGTGTGTGTAAGTATTAGCAGTTATATCACTGTATCTACTGTATCTATCATAACACACCCACCCCCCACCCCCACCTCCCCCCCCCCCCACACACACAAACCGACTAACTGCCATCACCATTACCACCCACCCCTCCAAAAGCACCACCAACATCACACCACCCACACCACCAACATCACACCACCCACACCACCCACACCACCAACATCACACCACCCACACCACCCACACCACCAACACCACACCACCCACACCACCAACATCACACCACCCACACCACCAACATCACACCACCCACACCACCAACATCACACCACCAACATCACACCACCCACACCACCAACATCACACCACCCACACCACCAACATCACACCACCAACATCACACCACCCACACCACCAACATCACACCACCCACACCACCCACACCACCAACATC
>NC_134902.1:15583863-15601363 GCF_041734735.1 Babylonia areolata | reverse complement strand
AAACAAACAAACAAACAAAAATGATAATAAATAAATTAATTAAAATAAAATAAAATAAATAGATAAATACATAAAAATACTACTACTAATAATAATAATATCTATAAGGCGCAACATCTTGATAAAGTCAACTCCAAGCGCACACACACACTTATCTGGTTGATAAGATCCGCAAACTGTAAAATTGTAAAATGAGAATTATGTTACATCCTGTCAGTTATTAAAGCAGGTCTGTTTCATATCAGTTGATAAGGTCGCAAACTGAACATATAACCTAATCCCTGTCAGTTAATATGACCGCAATCTGAAAATAATTATAATTGCTATCAGTTGATAAGACCAAGAGCATGTTCTTCACGACAACGGCCAAAGAAACGTGTCTTCTGTTTTAAAGAGAAATAACTGGAAACATATTTCGTGATACTCGTGGCTACAACAACAATAACCACCACATAAATCAATCAAACGGAATTGGTTTATTGCGTGCAGTTTTTGTTGTTGTTGTTTTTTTCGGGTGTTTTTTTTTCTTTTTTCTTTTTTCTTCTTTTTTTCTTTTGTAGCTCCTATCGATCTCCATCCTTTGATTTCAGCTGGTTGAAAAGATTGGATCAGCGATTCGCCAATTTATTTATTCACAGGTTTTCTATTGATGTTCTAAAACAAACACAAACAAAAAAAATGTCGCTTTTCTTCCTGCAAGCACGCATGTATGTATGTATGTATGTATGTATTGCACTGGCTCTTTGCGTTGCAGCCTTGGGATCTAGTTGGCCTTTGGGAACCGTCCCGCCGCCGACTGTCCTAAAAAAAACCCTCTTGACCGAGAGAGTGGGGATTAAACTTGGACAAGACACTCTTCCATTAAAATTAATTCTAGCCCTGATAGTCGAAACGGCAGTTATCTCCTCTGCTGTTCTGGTGGTCGGTCTTAGCAGACATGACGGACTATCATACGTAATGACATGTATGTATGTATGTATGTATGTATGTATGTATGTATGTATGCATGTATGTATTCATTCATTCATTTATCTATTCATTTATTTAGTTAATCATTTCTTCAGTCATTCGTCCATTCGATCATTCATTCATTCATTAATCCATCCATCCATTCATTCATTTACTCACTCACTCACTCACTCACTCACTCATTCATTCATTCATTCATTCATTCATTCATCAATCCACACATTCATTCATTCAATCATTCATTCACTTATTCATTCTTTCATTCATTCATCCATCCACACATTCAATCATTCATTCATTCATCTATTCATCTAATCATTCATTCATTCATGCATCCATCCATCCATCCATCCATCCATCCACACACTCAATCACCCATTCACTCATTCATTCATTCATCCGTCCATCCATCCACACATTCATTCATTCATTTATCCATCCATCCATCCACACATTCATTCATTCATCCATCCATCCATCCACACATTCATTCATTCATACATTCATTCATCCATCCATCCACACATTCATTCATTCATTCATTCATACATTCATTCCTCTATCCATCCATCCATCCATCCACAAATTCAATCTGTCATTCACCCATCCATCCATTCAATCATTCATTCATCCATCCATCCATCCATTTTTTTTTTTTCAATCATTCATTATCCGTTCACTCATTCATTCAATCAATCATTCATCCATTCACTCATTCAATCAATCATTCATCCACCCACACATTCATTCAGTCATTCTATCATTCACTCACTCATTCATTCGTTCGTTCATTCATCCATCCATCCATTTATCCAATCATTCATTCATCCATTCATCCATCCGCCCATTCATTCAATCATCCATTCACTCATTCCTTCCTTCCTTCCTTCCTTCCTTCCTTCCTTCCTTCCTTCCACGAAGAGTGTGCCCCGCGCCCCGCCCCCTTCCTCCCTGACTCACAGGTCCTTGGAGAGGCTGGGCTCACAGCAGGTGAAGCGGTAGCTGTGCTCGCAGCACTCGCTGTACACCGGGTGGTTGCACTCGTACACGTTGTTCTCCCGGTACCCCACCGACTGCCGCTTAAGGCACGTCCCGCTCTCTGCGTCATCGTCATCATCATCGTCATCACTATTGTCATCATCATCCTCGTCATCCTCCTCGTCATCACCATCCATCGTCATTGTCATCGTCACCATTATCATCATCATCACCACTAGCACCACCACCACACCACCACCCCATCGTCACTGTCATTATCATCATCGTCATCGTCATCATTATCATCATCATCACCACCACCACCACCACCCCATCGTCATTGTAATCATCATCATTGTCGTCGTCGTTATTTTCATTGTTGTCTTCGTTGTCGTCGTTATCTTCAATATCATCATCACCACCACCACCACCATCATCATCATCATCATCATCATCATCATCATCATCATCATCATCATCATCATCATCATCATCATCATCATCATCATCACCACGGTCGTAATCATCATCATTCTCGTCGTCATCATCATCGTCATTATAATTGTCGTCGTCGTCGTCGTCGTCGTCGCCATCATTATTATCACTACCACCACCATCATCAACGTAGTCATCATCATTATCATGGTCGTCCACCATCATTATCAGCAACATCAGCAGCAGCATCATTACCGTCATGAACTTCCGACTCTGTATAGTGCCGGACAAATTGTGAGCAGCACATTCAAACAAGTGAAATAGCTTTCTCTCTCTGTCTCTATCTATCTATCTATCTATCTATCTCTCTCTCTCACACACACACACACACACACACACACACACACACACACACACACACACACACACACACACACACACACACACACACACTGAAAGGAAAAGTGGATGAAAACTAATGACACGGGAATCAGTTCTTCATTCCACGCAAACTTGACGAACAAACTAACAAATAAAAACTTATTGAAAAGATAAGAACAAAGAAAGGAGAGAGAGAGAGAGAGAGAGAGAGAGAGAGAGAGAGAGAGAGAGAGAGAGAGAGAGAGAGAGAGAGAGAGAGAAAATAATATAGGTAATGTATTTCGGTAAAGATTTTTTTTCAATTGTGGATGATCTACTGGAAACAATCAACTTCCGGTTTTTATATCGGAGGGCGTGTGGGGGGGGGGGGAGGGAGGAGGACGAGGCGGGTGGCGTGCGGGTGGGGGGGGGGGGGGGCAAGGGGAGGTGTTGCTGGGGGTAGACACTCGTAGAAGAAGAACACCAGTAAGAACAACGACTATGAGAAGAAGGAGAAGAAGAAGATGATGATAATATGATGATGATGGGGATGATGATGATCATGATGACGGGCGCAATAACCGAATGGTTAAAGCGTTGGACTTTCAATCTGAGGGTCCCTGGTTCGAATTTAGGTGACGGCGCCTGGTAGGATAAAAGGTGGAGATTTTTCCGATCTCCCAGGTCAAAATATATGCAGACCTGCTATGCCTGAACCCCCTTCATGTGTATACGCACGCAGAAGATCAAATACGCACGTTAAAGATCCTGTAATCCGTGTGAGCGTTCGGTAGGTTATGGAAACAAGAACATACCCAGCATGCGCACCCCCGAAAACAGGATACTGCTGCCTATATGGCGGGTTAAATAAACAAAAACGGACATACACGTAAAAAAAAAAAAAGTTACTTGTATGTATGTGTGTGTATGTGTGCGTGCCTGAAATCTGATTGAATGACACAGGAAACGAATGATGAGCGCCCAGTGGCAGACGGCAGTCGGCTCTACCCAGGTAGGCAGCTTGTTGTGCAAATGACCCCGTGTTTGTAAAGCGTTTAGAGCTTGGTCTCCGATAATAATAATAATAATAATAATAATATAATGAGAAGTATCAGTATTAGTATCAGTAGCTCAAGGAGGCGTCACAGCATTTGGACAAATCCATATACGCTACACCACATCTGCCAAGCAGATGCCTGACCAGCAGCATAACCCAACGCGCTTAGTCAGGAGAAAAAATAAAATAAAATAACAAAAATAAAAAATAAATCAATAAATAAATGAAATGAATAAATAAATAAGGAGAAGAAGAAGAAATGATATTCAACGCAAACTGTAAAAGGGAGAGAACGACGTCACAGAGAGAGAGAGAGACAGAGAGAGAGAGAGAGAGAGAGAGAGAGAGAGAGAGAGAGAGAGAGAGAATCTCTTCTTAGTTTTGTATGTGTGTGTGTTTGTCTGTCTGTCTGTCTGTCGGTCGGTCGGTCTGTCTGTCTGTGTCTCTGTGTCTGTGCTTTTGTCTGCCCGTGTGTGTGCGTGTGTATGTGTTTATGTCTGTGTGGCTGTGTGTTCTACATCAAAAGTATCCAATAAAAAGATATAAAAAATAATATTAAAAAAAAAAACCCGGCCCATACCAGTAACCCGTTCAAAGGACGGTCGGATATTTCAATGTCCGAGTTATTCAGCCATTTTAGCCTCGAGGGATGTCTTTGTAGTCTGTGTGTGTGTGTGTGTGTGTGTGTGTGTGTGTGTGTGTGTGTGTGTGTGTGTGTGTGTGTGTGTGTGTGTGTGTGTGTGTGTGTGTGTGTTGTGTTGTGTGTGTGTTGTGTGTGTGTGTGTGTCTGTGTGTGTGTGTGTGTGTCTGTTTCTCTGTGTGTGTGTGTGCGCGCGCGCGCGCGCGCGTATGTACGGGGTGGGAATGGAGTGGAGTGGAGTGGAGGGGGTGGGGGGGGGGTGGCTGGGTGCTTCAAAAATCCACAGAACTGAAACCACGTCAAGCTAAATTGCATGGCAGCGGTGACAGCGGATCAAAGAAAGGACCCGCAAAGCCGGTGATACAGCCTCAAACTACCCCCTCCTGGGTTTTACCCCGGGGGCAAGGAGGGGGGGGGCATTCGAGGCTAGCCCAGAAAGACCCCGGGGTGGGTCGGTTGGTGTGGGGGGGTGTTAATTTGAGGCTGTTACACCGGCTTTCCGATTCGTTTACATTTTCATTTATAACTTGTCAACATTGACCCCTCCACCCCACCCCCCCTCAACCCCCCCCCCTCCCCCCTAGTTGGAATGACCCCGTTTCTTCCAGTTTAATCAATCAAACTGTGGAAAAGGGTCAGCCTTTTTCCCCCGACACCTCCCACCACCCCTACTCCCCTCTCCATTATTAGCTAAAAGCAAAGATGGGGGGGAGTTCTACTTCATAGCCTGTGTTGATTCTAATTGAGCTGGCGTAAATAGCCGAGTGGTTAAAGCCTTGGACTTTCAATCTGAGGGTCCCAGGTTCGAATCTCGGTGACCTGCTAGTGCCTGAACCCCCCCCCCCCCCCCCCCCCACCCCCCCCCCCTTCGTGTGTATGCGCATGCAGAAGATCATAATTATACGCACGTTAAAGATTCTGCGATTCATGTCAGTGTTCGGTGGGTTATCGAAAACAAGAACATATCGAGCATGTACACCCCCGAAAACGGAGTAAGGCCACGAGTGAACGTGGGAGTTGCAGCCCACGAACGAAGAAGAAGAGAAGAAGAAGATTCTAAATGGGCCAAATTTCCCCTTGGGGGGGGTGGGGCAAGGGGTGATTTCAAGCCCGCTTAGAATAACCCTCGCATCCATTACTAGGGGTTGGATAGAAGGGGTTTAAATTCATCTAAGGGGAATCAGTTATGATTAGTTGAATTTATCACCGGAGGTTATTCCGTCCACGTAGTCCACATAGTTCCCGGGGTAATTATGGAAAAGCCAGATTTTACCCCCAGGTGTAAAAACTAACAATAAGATGCTACACCGGTAAGCCCGGGTTTGCCTGCCATTTTCACAATGCTGCCACGTGGATTATGAGTGTGGTGAAGATACTTGGGGGGGGGGGGGGGGGAAAACCCGCACATATGCCGGTATGTATGCCCACGCGCGAGCACGCACGCACGCACGCACGGACACACCCGCACACGGACAGACAGCTATAAATAAACACACACACACACACACACGCGCGCGCGCGGAGCGCTGGGAAGGGTGAAGAAGGGAACAGAGAAGGGCGAAAGAATAAAAGGGGAAAAAAATGAAAAGAGGAGATGATGATAGAAAGAAAAAAAAAGCAAATACAGAGAGACAGACAGAGACAGATAGACAGCATCAAAAAGAAACTGGGAGAGGGACAGAGGCAGAAGCAGAGAGGAAGAAAGAGACAGAGACAGAGCCATAGAAAAAGAGACAGACAGACAGACAGACACACACACACACAGATAGACACACAGACAGAGACAGAGAGACAGAAAGGAACAGAGACAGAGACAGAGATGCAGAGAGGAAGAAAGAGACAGAGACAGAGCCATAGAAAAAGAGACAGACAGACAGACAGACACACAGACACACAGATAGACACACACAGACAGGAGACAGAGAGACAGAAAGGGACAGAGACAGAGACATAGAAGCAGAGAGGAAGAAAGAGACAGAGACAGAGCCATAGAAAAAGAGACAGACAGACACACACACACAGACACACAGATAGACACACACAGACACACACACACACACACACACACACACACACACACAGACACACAGATAGACACACACAGACAGGAGACAGAGAGACAGAAAGGGACAGAGACATAAAAAAAGAGACACACACACACACACACACACACACACACACACACACACAGACACACAGATAGACACACAGACAGGAGACAGAGAGACAGAAAGGGACAGAGACATAAAAAAAGAGACACACACACACACACACACACACACACACACACACACACACACACACAGATAGACACTCAGACAGAGACAGAGAGACAGAAAGAGACAGAGACATAGATGCAGAGAGGAAGAAAGAGACAGAGACAGAAACAAGACAGACAAACAGAGAGAAGAGAAACACAGACAGAGAGAAAGAGAAAGAAAAAAAAAGAAATCCAAAAGATAACCAAAAGAGACAGGTTTATGGATTGAGTTTCCGACCGTGTCCGTGTGTTAAAAGGCAAGACAACGGTGTTGTTTTGTTTTGTTTTGTTTTGTCATGCGACTTCCTGCGGCGATACGCTTCAAGGATGCTGAATGATGAGTTGAGAGATCAGTTCATTCCAGTTCAGTTACTCAAGGAGGCGTCACTGCGTTCGGACAAATCAATATACGCTACACCACATTTGCTAAGCAGATGCCTGACCAGCAGCGTAACCCAACGCGCTTAGTCAGGCCTTGAGTAAAAAAAAAATTAAAAAAAAAAAAAGGGTGCAAAATGGATACATCATTGAATTAATGGATGAATAAATGAATAGATAAATAAATGAATAAATAGGTAAATAAATAAATGAATGAATGAATGAATGAATAAATAAATAAATAAACAAACATAAATAAATAATAAACAAACAAATGAATGAATAAGTAAATAAACAAATAAATAAACGGATAACATCAAAAAAGATAATCAGATAGATAATAAGATCAACTAAAACGCGGGAAAAGAACAAATGAAATAAATAGATAAATACATAAGCAAAATAGAAAGACAAGAATGATAGATGAGCTGGAGAAAGACGAGGAAGAGAGGGGAGAGATGGGAGAGGTGAACAGAACAGGTGCTTGTTCCCAGGAGCCAGTTGCATTGCTTGGCTTTAACTTACTCAGTACGGCCAGTCCTCTCTCCTCCTCTACACAGACCCTTCGGATGTCCAGTGGGTGTCTGAATGACCCAACCTTTAGCTTCCGTCGTCAGAATTGTGGTATTCTTTGTCAATATTCACCTCTTCAGTATAAGAGCCTTCCGCTTGCAATATTTTGATGATGGTAACTGGGGTGAAACGCTGTTAACGTCGTCTCTTTCGCCGTTCGTATGGAGAGAGTTAACTTTTTGACAGTTCCTACACGTGACTAAACGCCTATTTAGTGGAGTGATGGCCTAAAGGTAACGCGTCCGCCTAGGAAGCGAGAGAATCTGAGTGCGCTGGTTCGAATCACGGCTCGGCCGCCGATATTTTCTCCCCCTCCACTAGACCTTGAGTGGTGGTCTGGACGCTAGTCATTCGGATGAGACGATAAACCGAGGTCCCGTGTGCAGCATGCACTTAGCGCACGTAAAAGAACCCACGGCAATAAAAGGGTTGTACCTGGCAAAATTCTGTAGAAAAATCCACTTGGATAGGAAAAACAAATCAAAATGCACGCAGGAAAAAAATACCAAAAAAATGGGTGGCGCTGTAGTGTAGCAACGCGCTCTCCCTGGGGAGAGCAGCCCAAATTTCACACAGAGAAATCTGTTGTGATAAAAAGAAATACAAATACAAATATTTTGACCGAACTACGCCATTGGTCAGTTCCATACTACACACAGTTAGTAGCGGGGTTACGACCATACTTGGCTCTTCCGTCCGAGCAATGCAACTGGCTCCTGAAGGTCCTCAGTGGTGCCCATGTGGTCGGGAAATGTGGGATATAAGGAAAAGAATGGGAGGGAAATTTCGTGCCATTCACGTTTGTTTTCGGGAAGGAATCTGAAACCCACATCATCTAATCATCATCATCATCATCACCATCTCCTCCTCCTCCTTCTTCTTCTTCTTCTATTTCTTCTTCTTCTTCATCTTCTTCTTCTTCTTCTTCTTCTTCTTCTTCTTCTTCGTCTTCATCATCATCATCATCATCATCGTCACATCTTTTGATACCTCCACGAATTTGAATCACCAAAGCCAGTTTAGAAGAAGAGTTGTTTTGGTTTTGTTTTTTTGTTGTTGTTTTTTGTAATGTGACATGTTTGGATATAAAATACTGCTTGAAAACCAAGAAGAAAAAGAAGGACAACAATAACAGCATCAGCACAACACAAAAAAAAAAAACATCAGCAACAACAACAACAACAACAGCAACAACAGCAACAGCAGCAACAACCACAAGAAGAAGAAGAAGAAGAAGAATTAGCAAGGACGCCTCGCAGAAGAAGAAGAAGAAGAAGAAGATTAGCAAAGGCACCTTGCACGGACGCTGGAAATAAATAAACTACACACATAAAAGGGAGAGGTCTTTCTTCTCACGGCGCAAAGCACACAGACCGATCAGCAGGCCTCTATTGTTCGGACTCGGTCAGTCAGAAACTATAGGATCCCAAAATAGAACGTTGTGTGCTGGGGTTATATCTTTGTTGTCGATGATGAAACTACGTGTGTGTGTGTGTGTGTGTGTGTGTGTGTGTGTGTGTGTGTGTGTGTGTGTGTGTGTTTATTTGTAAGAACTTTAAAAAAATATATCGCAAGATGTAGATTTGACTGTGTGGGAGAGGGAATTTCGTTCAAATATCAGGACAACACGAAGCTAAAATCGAGTTTCTTTAATGAATGATTTATGACTTACTGTGAAAATGAACTTGATGCTTGTATTATATATAAATAAATAAATATATATATATATATATATATATATATATATATATATATATATATAAACAGCACCAAAAAAAATGACTGTACAGCAGAGAAATACATATATCGTTTACCAAAAGTGTATGTCCTTTTGTCCATGCACTCACAAAATTTCGCTGTTGCAATCGCAAACTACCAACTGAAATAAAAACGTTGTCATAATATATCACACGATGAAAGGTTATGCCCTAAGAGTTATTTGTCAGGAACTGGAAATGAATTTCATGTCATCATGGAATGTACTAAACATAATGATCTACGACATGAAGTGATTTCCCAAAGCATCGTACGTGCTGGGTCATGTCATAATTTCTGTAGACTGATGTCTTTAAGTTCAAGAAAAAGATAAGCTTTCAGTTTCAAAATTTATTAATATAGCAGGTAATTTGTTAGAAAGAGTACAACTTTGCTATTGAAATGATAAACCCAGCTTTAAAGTTAGAACTACTACTTCGATGAGTATTGCAATGTAAGGTGATTTTTTTTTTTGTTATTCTCATCAAAATATTGCAAAGCAAGTTCTACAGATTGCTTTGGTGTGCTTTGAACAAAATAATGTAGGCATATGGAGAATCTGCCATTATATGTGCTATGTGAGTGTCGATACTACATTTCAGTTATCAATTGTTTTTCATGTTTGTCTGATCTTTTTTTTTTTTTTTTATTTTTTGTAATTCTCTATATCCAAAAGGGGTGAAAGGAAGTTAAATCTTGCATCGTGTGTGTGTGTGTGTGTGTGTGTGTGTGTGTGTGTGTGTGTGTGTGTGTGTGTGTGTGTGTGTGTGTGTGTGTGTGTGTGTGTTTGTAGGTGTAAATCAGAGAGAGAGAGAGAGAGAGAGAGAGAGAAACTAACCACAGATTGATATAGAATTAGTACTGTTTCATTTTTTTTCTGAATGGAAGAAAACTTTGTAAAATATTTCAACGATTTTATATGCTTAAAAATCACTACATTTTTTCATATGAAGAAAAAACAGGACAGGAACTTGAAGAACATACCCAGCATGCACACCCCCGAAAACGGACTATGGCTGCCTAAATGGCGGGGTAAAAACGGTCATACACGTAAAAGCCCACTCGTGTGCATACGAGTGAACGCAGAAGAAGAAGAAGAACTTGAATGTCACCTTCACCTCTCCCGTAGTCTGGGTTCAGACCGTTGGGGCACCGCTGCTGACCTGGCCACCACTCCTCTCCACTCTTCACGGTTTTCTGATTTCCTCAGGGCGTCACCGAGCGTCAAGCCTGTCCACCCCCGGATGTTGTCTTCCCATCTCTTCTTCTGCCGTCCTCTCCTTCTGCCTCCTTGTACGGTGCCTTGCAGGAACGTTTTGGCAAGACCAGATGATCGGGAGATGTGTCCATACCATCTAAGTTTGCGTTTTTTCACTATGGACAGAAGGTCTTCGTAGGGTCCAATACTTTGCTGGATTCTGTTCTTCACTTCCGTGTTAGTGATGTGGTCTCTGTAGGAGATGCCAAGTAGTCTACGAAAGCATCTCATCTCGACAGCTTGGATTCTTCTCTCGATGTCTGCAGTCAGGGTCCAAGTCTCGCAGGCGTAGAGCAATATTGATATAACCAGGGAACGCATCAGTCTGATTTTTGAGCTGAGAGCGATGTTTTTGTTGTTCCAGATGGTGTTCAGCTTGTTGAGTGCCGTTGTTGTTTGGGCAATTCTCGAGAGTACTTCTGGTTTAGATCCTTCATCTGACACGATTGCTCCCAGATATTTGAAGCTGTGGACTGTTTTAAGCTTTTCGTCGTTGACTTTGATGTCAATGCTGATGCCGTTGGTGTTGTTAGTCATCAGTTTGGTTTTCTCCGCACTGATTTGCATTCCATACGATGTGGAGGCTTTGTCTAGATGTTTGACCAGGCTTGCCAGTTCTTCTTCTTTTCCAGCCAGTCCATCAATGTCGTCGGCAAAACGTAGGTTTGTGATTGTTCTGCCGCCTATGCTGACTTGTCTCACTCCGACTGTGGTTCTGAACCAGTCCCCGATGCTATTGTTGAGGTAGACGGCGCTGGTGGCTTTGTCATAGAGGTGCTGTATCAGTCTGATCAGGTTGGCGTTGATGTTGTACAGATTCATGGTAGCCCACAAAGCTGCATGCCAGACCCTGTCAAATGCCTTCTTAAAATCAATGAAGACATGGTAGAGGTCTTGTTGGTGTTGATGGTACCTCTCACATAGCAACCTCAAGTTGAAGATTTGTTCAGTTGTGCTCCTTCCTGGTCTGAAACCTGCCTGTTCTTCAGCAATGATGTTTTCTGCTTGTGGTTTCAGTCTGTTAAGCAGGATTTTCAACATGACTTTGCTGGGATGACTAATCAGGCTGATGGTGCGGTAGTTTTGACACTGCTGGAGATTGCCCTTTTTGGGAAGGGTGATGATCAGTGATTGTGTCCACGGTGTGGGCCATTCCCCTGTTTGCCAGATCTTGTTGCAGATTTTCAGTAGCACATCTATCATAACTTCACCCCCTGCTTGGACCAGTTCTGATGGGATGTTGTCCACTCCTGCCGATTTCCCTTTTTTCAGCGATGCTATTGCTGCCTCTATTTCTTCACGGAGTATGGGGTGATTACTGTTATCAGTGGCTGGTGGGACATTCAGTATTGCTGGATCACCTGTGGTCTGTATGTTGTATAGCTCTGAGCAGTATTCTGTCCATCGCTTTAGGATGTCTTGTTCTTCTGTTAGACATTTTCCATCCTTGGTCTGGATGTTGGACATAGTTCTACCTTGCCTTGTGTTGGTAAGTTCTTTCACAACTTGGTAGGCTTTCTTGCTGTTGTTTCTTGTCAGGTTTTCCTCTATGTCCTGGCATTTTCCTTCAATCCAATTCTCCCTTGCCTTCTTCATGCTTCTCTTGATTTCGGTGTTAACTGCTTTGTACTGTTTTGCCCCTTCTTCTTCATTCTTTCTGCGAAGATCCCTTCCTTCTATTAAGAAAGGGTGAATACCGTAGTCGCACCTTCTCGCCACGTTAATGTGGGTGTTTCCTCAGGGGGACACGGTGCAGGTTGTTTCAACCGACGCGGCACGGGAGCGAGCAACTGGCGCTATATCAAAACTAGATCTCGGCCTCTCCAATCAAGGAAAGCCGCAGCTAGACCAGTCTAGCATGGAGAGGGATGGGCTCCGCCATGCTTTTCTGCCCAAGACTCACCGCATGAATGACGACCACTACTCAACCCATACCGGCTCGGTCGTCGCCCGGGTCAACAAGGACCGCGCCTTCCATTGCAAACCAGGGTGGAGGTGACAAATGTGCTACTGGTGGACCACACAACAACAAGCTCCGGGCCAGGAACAACATCTCTATTGGCACGTGGAATGTCAGAACACTAAGGACGCCAGGAAAATTGGAAGAACTGACACATGCAATGAACAAATATCGCTGGCACATCCTAGGACTTTGTGAAACACGATGGAAAAACATCGGTGAAATACCCACACTTGAAGGCCACAGACTATTTTACAGTGGTAGAGAGGACAAACACGAACATGGAGTAGGGTTCCTGATCCACAAAGACATTGTTAACACTGTCATGGGCTGCCGACCAATATCCAGCAGGCTCACTACCATCCGCCTGAGGGCATCCCCATTCAACATCACCATCATACAAGCATATGCTCCAACATCTGATCACAGCGATTATGAAGTTGAGGAGTTCTACGAACAACTACAAGAAACCCTTGATCAGACACCAAAGAAAGACATCATAGTAGTACAAGGTGACTGGAACGCCAAGATCGGAGAAGACTCCTACAACACCTGGAAGGGCACATGTGGACGATATGGTAACAACGCTACAAATGAAAGAGGTTTGAGACTCCTGGAATTTGCCTGCTTCAACAACCTGAAGATAACAAACACATTTGGACCACACAAAGCATCCAGAAGATGGACATGGCACAGCCCTGGAGGAGATCACCACAACCAAATAGACTACATCATGGTAAAGAAGCGTTTCCAGTCTAGCGTGAACATTGCCAAGACAAGAAGTTTCCCAGGAGCTGACATTGCAAGTGACCACGACTTGGTAATGATGACCTTCAAACTCCAACTGAAGAAAACAAAGAAACAAAGCTTCTCAAGACTGAAGTTCGACCTGGAAAAATTGAAAGATCCTGAAGTACAAGAGGCATTCCAAGCCATGATTGGTGGGAAATTCGCGCCACTCATCACTCTCGATGCAGATGACGCCGACCTGGATACACTCGTAAGCGACTTCAACGCAGCTGTGACTGAAACAGCCCAAACAACTCTTGGAAAACAACGCATCAAAAAGAAGCCCTGGGTCACGGACGACATCCTACAGCTGTGTGACAAACGTAGAGACCTTGAATGTCACCAATCATAAATATCTTATTGCATTTTATTTCTTCGACTGTTGATGTTTACTAACGGGTTTCTGATGATGACAATGTTGAATAATTATGACTACATTGATGATAATGGTCATTATTATACCAATGGTAACAGTAAAACCGAAAACACAATAAAAGATTTGTTTCCTTCTTTATGTACGGAGCAGGATGGGGGAAGAGGGGGGGGGGGGGGGTCACACACAGACACACACGCACACACACACAGACACACACACACATGTGGACACACACACACACACACACACACACACACACACACACACACATGCAGACACAAAAACACACGCGCGCGCACACACACACACACACACACACACACACACACACACACACACACACACACACACTCACACACACACACACACACACACACACACACACACACACACACACACACACACACACACACACACACTCACACACACACACACACACACACACACACACACACACACACACACACACACACACACACTCACACACACACACACACACACACACACACACACACACACACACACACACACACACACACACACACACACACACACACAGGGAGGCACGATCGATAAGAAATTTCAGGCACTGGAAACTATGATCAGTACATCCATCTACTTTGTTCCAATGTACCTTTTATTTACCTGTGTGCTAGCTGAATCGGTAGCGTAAGCAGCACTGACTTGGAAGTTGTGTACCTTGTGAATGGAGAGAGGTACCACTACTTTACTATTTGTTGATCAGTACATCCATAACATAATTCTTCTTCTTCTTCTGCGTTCACTCGTATGCACACGAGTGGGCTTTTACGTGCATGACCGTTTTTACCCCGCCATGTAGGCAGCAATACTCCGTTTTCGGGGAGTGTGCATGCTGGGTATATTCTTGTTTCCATAACCCACCGAACGCTGACACGGATTACAGGATCTTTAACGTGCGTATTTGATCTTCTGCTTGCATATACACACGAAGGGGGTTCAGGCACTAGCAGGTCTGCACATATGTTGACCTGGGAGATCGTAAAAATCTCCACCCTTTACCCACCAGGCGCCGTCACCGTGATTCGAACCCGGGACCCTCAGATTGACAGTCCAACGCTTTAACCACTCGGCTATTGCGCCCGTCATAACATAATTCAAATTCATGAAAACAACCATCTAGCCCGGTATCAATCACAGATCAACCATTCATTCAGCTACACACTCATCCACCCGTCGCACGTCAATTAATCAATCATTACTTTATCAATAAATTAATTACTTTGCCTTCCAAACAGCCACAACCTATCCAAATCTTTCAATCAATCACTCGCTCAACCAATCAGTTTTCCAACTCCTTAGACTGAGAAACGATATGCGTAACAGACAGACAGACAGACAGATAGATAGACAGACAGACAGACAGATAGATAGATAATTTCACGCAGTTTTTTGTTTGTTTGTTTTTTTTCTCTCTCTTTTACAATCTCAGGCGGAAAATCCCACGTTCACTCGTTTGTGTAAGTGGGCGTTTATGTGCATAACTGTTCCCCCCCCCCCCAGTCATGTAGGCATCCGTACTCCGTTTTCGGGGTCTGCGCATGCTTCATGTATTCTGTGTTTCTAGAACCCATCGAACCCTGACATGGATTATGATATCTTTAACGCAACATAATTTAAATCCTTTGCACGTGTAAAACGACGACGAAGTTGGTTTCAGGTACTAGCAGGTCTGTAGTATCATCTGTTGACCCGGGGGGTTCGGAATAAAATCTCCATCCGTGATGTACAAAACATGATGGAGACTCTTCAGTGGTCCCCCCCCTCAAAGAGCGAAGGAGAAAGGCAAGACTGGTTAACTTTTATAAGTTCCATAGCGGCAGTCTTATCATCAACACATGCCACAAGCCCTCTCAAAATCCTTCAGCATCCACGGGGACCCGAGGATCGCACCCAGCAGCGTACCACCTCTCCAACTGCAGGACGCTGTACAGACAAAAATCTTTCTTTCCCCGAACCATAACAAACTGGAACAGCCTTCCTGCTGAGATTGCCCTCAGCCCAACCCTGGAAGGCTTCAAATCCCGAATCTGATCACCTCCCCCCCACCCCCATACCCCCCACCCCCAACCCCCCATCCCCTGGCCCAGCAACCTCTGCCTCAGGAAACCTCAAAAACACGCAAAACCCCCCTTATAGTCTACAGAATCTTCACAAGGATGAAGGCGGTAGTCAAGGGAAAGAAGAAGAAGAAGAAGGAATATGACTGTGCAGGCGCCACGGCGACCTAGATTCGAACTCCGGACCCTCAAGATTGAAATTCCAATGTTTTAATCAATGACACGGTTGTTGCACCATTTCAAGCAGCTTCGGCTTGTAGTGTTAACACATACTTTTGAAGTAGACAATTATTGCTTTTGAAGTTCCAGATCGCCACGGTTCAGTCTTCTTCTTCTTCTTCTTCTGCGTTCACTCGTATGCACACGAGTGGGCTTTTACGTGTATGACCGTTTTTACCCCGCCCGTTTTCGGGGAGTGTGCATGCTGGGTATGTTCTTGTTTCCATAACCCACCGAACGCTGACACGGATTACAGGATCTTTAACGTGCGTATTTGATCTTCTGCTTGCATATACACACGAAGGGGGTTCAAGCACTAGCAGGTCTGCACATATGTTGACCTAGGAGATCGTAAAAATCTCCACCTTTTACCCACCAGGCGCCGTCACCGTGATTCGAACCTGGGACCCTCAGATTGACAGTCCAAGGCTTTAACCACTCGGCTATTGCGCCCGTCCACGGTTCAATCAAATCGTGTTGTTTTAGCTTTGCGTCATGCTCGTAGCTATGACGTAAGCAACATGTCTTTTTGCGTCATTCTTTCTTTCCTGTTGTTGAAGACCGACACTACGTTTAGAATTTTCTGCTTTCTTCATTTCGATTTTCTTTAGTTTAGTTATAGTTTGTTTGTTTTTGTAGTTTTGTTTTTAACTCGCTTATGTAAGCCCTGTTGTGTTGTGTTGTGTTGTATTTTTCTCTGTGTGTGTGTGTGTGTGTATGCGTGAATCGAGCAGTATGTGTGTGTAAGAGAGGGAAGGAGAGAGAGAGGGAGAGAGAGTATGTGTGTGTGTGAGGGAGAGAGAGAGAGAGAGAGTATGTGAGACAGAGTATGTGTGTGTGAGAGAGAGAGAGTGTGTGTGTGTTTGTGTAGCATGTGTGTGTGTGTGTGTGTGCGCGCGCGCGCGTTTGTGTGTGTGTGTGTGTGTGTGTGAATCGAGCAGACAGCATGATGGCAGGGTCATGAACCCACATCTACCACCAGCAATCAACCGATTGATGATAGGGATCAATCACTTCCAGAAAGGTCAATGCGAATCGATAATCATCGAAGGACCAAGTCACCCGTCAACTTATCAGCAGCGTGTGTCGTGCGTTATAACAAGCCCTGACTTCTGCTGTCTGTACCCTGTGTACCCCTAGACGGCAGTGGACAGAAACCCGTACCCCATGAGCCAGGCGTGATACAACTACAACAGACCCTGCCGATCCAGAATCGGTCTGTACAGCCACACAGCAGGCCAGGCGCTGCAACTCAACAACTTGACTGAACTAGGCGCAGAGTTCCACTGTCACCCGAGACAGACGGACGCCAACGACAAAAACACCCTATGTTAGGTGTCAGTCTGACACGTTCTCATAATGACTTTTTAACGACCAAAAAAAAAAAAAAAATG
>NC_134902.1:15538863-15551363 GCF_041734735.1 Babylonia areolata | reverse complement strand
CTACTAGTGACAGAGCTGAGGGCTGTGGTGGTGGTCGTCCCAAACAGTTCTTGTGGCTTGGAATGCCTGCACCAAAAACAACAGCACACACACACACACACACACATACACATACACACACAATTGCGCGTGTGCACATACACACACATACACATTCGTGCACACATGCATACATCCCCAGCCCACACACTACCCACCCCACCCACCCACACAAGCACACATAAACATGCACGTGAATGACGCGCGTGCACACACACACGCGCGCACACACACACACACATACACACACATGCGCACGCGCACACATACACACACGCGCACGCACACACACACACACACACACACACACACACACACACACACACACACACACACACACAGAGGGAAAAAAATCATATACAGACTTCACAACAACAACAACAAAAGTTAAGAACCATTTTATAAAAACAGGTATGCTTTCGAGAAATTTTTATTTTCTTAAATGGAAATATACGATTTGAATAATGCAGGCAGCAGTATATGGTCTACCACTGACCTCTCACTCAGCACACGAAGAGCTGTTCAAGTCACAAGGACAGCATGAACAGCTTGAAACATTTGATTGAAAATTCCATGTTTCAGGAACAACACCAAAATATATATTTGTATCTGTATTTCTTTTTATCACAACAGATTTCTTTGTGTGAAATTCGGGATGCTCTCCAGGGAGAGCGCGTCTCAACACTACAGCGCCACCCATTTTTTTTGTATTTTTTACCTGCATGCATTTTTATTTGTTGTTTTTTTTATCGACGTGGATTTTTCTACAGAATTTTGCCAGGAACAACCCTTTTGTTGCCGTGAGTTCTTTTACGTGCGCTAAGTGCATGCTGCACAAGGGACCTCGGTTTATCGTCTCATCCGAATGACTAGCGTCCAGACCACAACTGAAGGTCCAGCGGAGGGGGGAGAAAATATCGGCGGCTGAGCCGTAATTCGAACAAGCGCGCTTAGATTCTCACGCTTCCTACGCGGACGCGTTACCTCTAGGCCATCACTCCACATATATATATATATATACATACATACATACATGCATAGACAGATAGATAGATAGATAGATAGATAGATAGACAGATATCAATAAGACAAAAGAATTCCCCGTTTTTCTCAAATCACCATTCACCCCCCCCCCCTACCCCCCCCCCCACCTTTCCCTTACTGCCTTTTAAACGATCACACTGAAATGTGAATATCAATACCATAACGTATGTGAACATCAATACTATAACATATGTGAAAATCAGTACTATAACGTATGTGAAAATCAATACCATACATATGTGAACATCAATACCATAACATATGTGAACATCAATACTATAACATATGTGGAAATCAATGCCATAACATATGTGAAAATCAGTACTATAACATATGTGAAAATCAATACTATAACGTACGTGAACATCAAATATGTGAAAATCAACACCATAACATATGTGAACATCAATACTATAACATACGTGAAAATCAATACCATAACATATGTGAACATTAATACTATAACACATGTGAACATCAATACTATAATATATCTGAGCATCAATACTATTACATAATTATGTGAAAATCAATATTCACATCAATACTATAACATATGTGAACATCAATACCATTACATATGTGAACATCAATACCATAACATATGTGAATATCAATACTATAACATACGTGAAAATCAATCATGACATATGTGAAAATCAATCATAACATATGTGAAAATCAATACCATAACATAGTCTATAATCACCAGTGTGTGTGACGGGACAACTCACTCCAGACGAATAGTTTTCTCCCTTGCTTTCCCCTGCAGACGACCCGTTTGTTAGGTTTAGGGGAAAAAAAATCACAAAAAATACAAAACACAAAGTAACTGAATGAAACTCCCTGTACTTGACCCACTGACCCCTCTCCTCACGTCGTGTGTACGCCCACCCCCCTCTCCCTCTCTTCACAGCCCTCAGAAGCTGAGTCACTGTCAATACCTTCTTGCTGGTAGCTTTCTTCACTGCAGATACTTTATTCAACGTCTTCATCATCCTCGTCGAGGTCGAAACCTTCAGTTTGAAGCATTTCAGTCACTTCAGCAGCAGTAAATAGCTGTTGTCGTGATCTAGTTTTCTCCAAAAATTTCCACTTGTATCGCCTGCGACACCATTTTCGATACGTTTGCAGATTAGCTTGTCATGTGGGGTACCAAGGTCAACGGCTGGCCAGCGAGTGTATCGTCACGGAAACCACTCGAAGAAACTTTCCATTCGACCCTTGACACGTTCGCAGTGCCCGGTGTAGCTGCGATTGTTTTGCTACCCCATGAGGAAAACGTGGACAAATTTTTAATTGTCAAAACCGCTATAGCATTCCATCGTCCGGAGTGAGTTTTAAATTAATTAAACAAAAAAATCCTCATGCTAGTTTTCATTGTTTAAAAAAAACCAGTAGCTGTGGTGGTGATGGTGTTTTCATTGTGAAGGTGCAGGAAAGTAACTCTGGCTATGAGTTTCAGTTTCAGTTTCAGTAGCTCAAGGAGGCGTCACTGCGTTCGGACAAATCCATATACGCTACACCACATCTGCCAAGCAGATGCCTGACCAGCAGCGTAACCCAACGCGCTTAGTCAGGCCTTGAGGAAAAAAAGAACAAAAAAAAGGTGAATAAAAAATAGATAAGCTTACACAAATAAATAAATAAATAATAACTATAATGTAGGTAGTAGTAATAATAATTAATATTTTTTTTTAAAGTATCACCAAAACGTCTCTGGCTATGAGTAGTGCTCTGTTATTTTCATTGGCTGCATTCACCGTTGTTTTGCTGGAAATTCTAAGCATCGTGTCACCATGCCCTAAAGAGGAAAAGAAAACTAATGCAAGTGGTTCTTAACTTTCCCCTGAACCTGTTAACTTTTCCGTGAACCTGTATTTCGATCTGAGCTGACTCGTGCTATTTCTTCGTCATTCTGGTGATCTCCACGTCATTCCTCGTTGCTGTGGTGAAACAACAAATTAACTCACTCAGTACGGCCAGTCCTCTCTACACAGACCCCTCGGATGTCCAGTGGGTGTCTGAATGACCCAACCTTTAGCTTCCGTCGTCAGAATCGTGGTATTCTTTGTCAACATTCACCTCTTCAGTATAAGAGCCTTCCGCTTGCAATATTTTGATGATGGTAATTTGGGTGAAACGCTGTTAACGTCGTCTCTTTCGCCGTTCGTATGGAGAGAGTTAAATTGCTTATCAACTTCTGCCGTTGTTTTGTTTGTGTTGTGTTCTTGTTTTACTTTTTAGTTTTTTGTTGTTGCTTTTTGTTACTTTTCTTCGATTTTTCTTTTCTCCCCATTTCTGATATAACCCTTCACGAGCAGCAATGGAAAAAGTCATTAGAGTGTGTAGGCGTGGGACAGAGGGAACTCTATTCGGAGCGACTGGAGACGTTTTGCTGATACTTTATTACATTTATTGATTTGTTTGAAACCATTATTGGTATTCTTACTATTTCTGTTTAACGGGTGGCGCTCTCAGTATAGCGACGCGCTCTCCCTTGGGAGAGAGAGAGAGCAGCCCGAATTTCGCACAGTGAAATCTGTTGTGATAAAAAGAAATACAAATAATGCAATGTAATGTAATGTAATGCAATACAATACAATACAATACAATACAATACAATACAATACACACCAGATCCTCAACCTAATCCATCGCCATAAAAAGAACTCTCTCCCCCTCCCCCCCCCCCACCCCCCCCCCCCCTCTTCCTTCCCCATCCCCCCGCCCCCCCAACCACAACCCCCAATACATCCTTTCCTCCCCATCGCTCCAAAAGATAATAAAAATTGCTGCTGCAGTTCAGGTGGAAAATTTCCATCACTGTCTCAGACATGGTTTCCGCCCCTGTTGTCGAGATGGCTGACCAAATTATCTCCCTTCCACTTCTGTCTCTTGGAGAGTTTGTGTCAAGTTCTGAAGGAGTGAAAGGGTTGGGGAATTTGAACATTGCTGATGTGAATGAATTCCTTTTGAGATTTTGTTCTTGTTGTTGTTTGCTCCCCCCCCCCCTCCCCCGCCCCCTTCCCCCTTATTTTTATTTATCTATTTTTTGGGGTTTTTTGTCGATAAACCTTTTCATCTGAATACATTTTATCAACACCATATTGGTGAGAGACACAAACGTCCCACTACGAATTCCAACCTGTGTGTGTGTGTGTGTGTGTGTGTGTGTGTGTGTGTGTGTGTGTGTGCCTTTAAACTAAACCCCACGAGATACTGTAGCATGCAATATCCATAAACGGTCTAACAAAAAGTGTTCAAAATTCGAGAAAATGTGACCTGATAGTGTATCATGAATTGGGTTCTTTTTTCTCAGCATTCTCTCGTTCATGTTTCTGATATTATTTTCTTTTCTTTTTTTTTTAAACTTAAAAATCACGTACGTAATGATATTTGTTCAGCTTACTCCCTTTCATGAAGGGGCTATGGCCTGATGAATAAACCATTCGCAATGCGGAACATTTGTGTGTGTGTGTGTGTGTGTGTGTGTGTGTGTGTGCGTATGTGTGTGTGTGTGTGTGTGCCTTTTAAATATTATTATTAGTAGTAGTAGTATTTTATGTATTTTTCTCTCTTTTTTTTCAAGGACATTCCAAATACTTACATGAACCTAAACACCTGTCCAACTTCAATCATCACGGTTCTTTCTTCTTCCCAGAAGCGGGCGGCCTGGGAGGCAGCTTCTCGGGGTCTGCAGTGGACCTCTTCCATGTCTGCACAGCACGTGGTGCTCGGTGAACCCTGGTTTGGGAGACCGGCTGCTCGTTCTGGAACCTGTGCCACAGATGCCAGACTTTCACTTTTACAGACACCATAACTTCACAAAGTTTTAGTAGCATTTAAAGATCTTGCTTTCGCGCTGTAATTTCTAATAAGGAATTGTCTGAAGAGGCGAAAAAGGGGGAAATAAATATTGTGTGTGGATTTTGTGGATTTTTAAAAAGCTTTTGATCCCGTTCAGCTTGTTAGATTAAAAGGAAATGACTTTCAGTTTTATGAAGGGGTTTTCTTCCGATGTTACAAACGTGTAATGCATTATTCATTCAGTGCATATGTGTGTGTAGCTATAACGATCGAGCTGATTTCTTCTGTTGCCTCAAAGTGAGTCCACCAAGGTTGTGTGCTTTGCCTCTATTTAGCAGCGTGCTGAATCATGAGTGCTGAATCATTGAAGGAAAATTACTTCAATATCACGAAATTCCTATACCAGCTATGGCTGATTTATTCATCATCGTATTTGCTGCTGTTGCATCGTTTTTGCCACCACTCTCACTCAGAGCTATATAAATCGGATAGACATTTATAAATGTTATGTTGTTGTGAAATACTGAAATGCAAATAGCGTCCAAGGCCAAAAAAAAAAAAAAAAGAATATGGTTATGTGAGAAAGACAGAAAGAATGCGTACGCGCGCGCATGTGTGTGTGTGTGTGTGTGTTTGTGCATGTGTGTGTGTGTGCGCGCGCACACATGTGTGTGTGTGTGTCTGTGTCAAACAGGCAAACAGACAGGTAGGCAGACACAGAGGGGACGGGAGAGAAGGAAGGGAAGAAGGCAAAAAAGAAAAATATATATATGCAACGAGACAGACAGACAGACAGACAGAGACAGAAAACCTAAAAACCTATCACCAGTATGACGAATGCTTTTTTTTTTTTTTTTTGCTTTTTTCTTTTTCGATCGGAAATAAATGCCGATTTATGTGACAGGAGCTGTGTTGGGGAATGGGTACATTGCTCTCTGATGGATTGATATTGACCTCGCTCGCTCATCGCCAGCATTCATGAAAGCTGATGAGAAGTCTTTTTAATAAATCGCCCATCCCACCTCCTATCTTCAGAACCGGACTTGCAGTTGTTGTTGGTGGTGGTGGTGGTGGTGGTGGTGTTACTTTTTCAACTGGAAAAGTTGGAAAGCTTCTGTTAAGAGTGGTTTTACGTATATATGTGTGTGGAAGAGGAGGGAAGAGGAAGAGAGAGAGAGAGTGTGTGTGTGTGTGTGTGTGTAAGTGCGTAAGTGTGTGTGTGTGCGTTTGTGTGTGCGTGCGTCTGTTTGTTTTGCTTTGTTTGTTTGCATGACTGTTTTGTTGTTGTTGTTGAACATGTGCATATGTTGTGTGTCTGTGTCTGGGAGTGGGTGCATATATATATATATATATATATATATATATATATATATATATATATATATATATATATTCATATGTGTGTTGTCTCCAGTTTAACGTATTTCCGCTTGAAGTGTTATTAGACAAAAAAGAAAAAAAAAAACGGAAGGGGGTAGGTGTTGTGGGAGGGGGAGGGGGAAGAAGTGTGTGTGTGTGTATGTGTGGAGGGGGCCGGCGAGTTGGGGGGGGGGGGGTAGGGAGAGACAACGCTGGTGAAAAATGGAAACGTTATAAACGCCACATCAAACAACTATAACGACTATAACAAAATTAATGTCCGATAGGACTACGCAGTAAACCTTCTGCAATAACAAATAACATATTGGAATTGTTAAAAGCACATTCAAAAGAACTTTCAGTGAAGTCTGGGGGGGAAAAAACATATTAGGTTCTGACATTCAAATATTACGTGGTTGCTAGAAATATGTTCTCCACATATGAATCTGACATCTTTGCTGAACTTAGTTTTAAAAGCGTTCAGCTTTATCCTGTTTGATAATGTATGAATCTGCCTTAATCTTATTGAATTACTGCATGTATTTGACTGATTGATAGTTCCCGGTTGTTGAACATTAATTACACTATGGTTTATAGCTTTGCCGTTTTGCTGGTATAATTCCCTGACTTTGCTCCACGATGTTTTTTTCCAGTATTCGATAACTCTTTTGCACAGACAGAGGCACATAAAGTTCTACGGTTCCCTGTTCGTTTTTTGCTCCTTTTCTTGCAGCCCTGTCAGCCCATTCGTTGTAGAGAATACCAAGATGTGAAGGAACCCAGAAAAAAGTAATATGTGTTCCTTTCAAACTTATAAGATGTAAACTGTGGATGATTTCTATTATGATCTTGTATTTGTTCTTACAATTTGATGAGTTGAAAGCATATAATACAGATTTGGAATCAACGCAAAACAAGACTTGAAGAAGGCAAACTGGAAGATCAAGAATATGATTTAGAGCCATAAGAACATCAATAAGTGAATATTGAACGATTTTTACCAATTTTGTATGATCTTTCCGTTTTCAGTTCTGGTATAACGAAAGCAGAACCTGCTTGGCCATTGTCTAATAGTGAGCCGTCTGTGTAAATCTGTAAATGATCACAGTATCTATTTTTGAAGGTGTACTCGGACTTCTGTTGCCATGATATTCGGATTTTCATTCTTTTTAATGTCAGTATCATTAACGTCTTCTTCTTCTTCTGTGTTCGTGGGCTTCAACTTCCACGTTCACTCGTATATACGCGAGTGGGCTTTTTACGTGTATGACTGTTTTTACCCCGCCATGTAGGCAGCCATACTCCGTTTTCGGGGGTGTGCATGCTGGGTATGTTCTTGTTTCCATAACCCACCGAACGCTGACATGGATTACAGGATCTTTAACGTGCGTATTTGGTCTTATGCTTGCGTATACACACGAAGGGGGTTCAGGCACTGGCAGGTCTGCACATATGTTGACCTGGGAGATCGTAAAAATCTCCACCCTTTACCCACCAGGCGCCGTCACCGATATTCGAACCCGGGACCCTCAGATCGAAAGTCCAACGCTTTAACCATTCGGCTATGGCGCCCGTCGATTAACGTCAAAATGTGCTTTATTCATCTCCCAGATGGGGTATGGTCTTACGGTCTCCTGTGTGTCTACGTCATCTGAATTAATTTCAGACTTTTCGAACAGGTTTGCCAATGGGTGTTAAAAAAGATATGTTTTTAGCTGTAATGGGGAAGTTGTTTTCGGATGTAATCTTTACTTCCTCTGATATATAATTTTTAGTTGTTGAGCTTCTCAATACGTATTTAGCACATGCGAGGTTTCGGTATTCATCTAAAGGTAGTACTCCTATTTCATGTGTGTGTGTGTGTGTGTGTGTGTGTGTGTGTGTGTGTGTGTGTGTGTGTGTGTGTGTGTGTGTGTGTGTGTGTGTGTGTGTCTGTCTGTCTGCCTGTCTGTCTGCCTGTGTGTCTGTCTGTGTCTGTGTGACTGTGTGACTGTGTGCAGGCATGCATGGGTACACGCGTGCGTTTAGCGTGGATCAAACTAACCGCACCCGCACAAGCACCACATACGTCGCTGCAAAAAATCAATGAAAAAAAAAAAAAAAAAAAAAAAAAAAAAACTTCTTTCCTGACGAGCGTGAATTGTATATATCTCCCCAGCTTACTTTCCATTCCGTCCCAGAGTGACAAGACATGTTCGGTGAACCAGAGAAAACGTGATGGAGTCTGATGCCGACAGTGGCTGAAAGGACGAGAACGGGATTTAACGGATCGTTAACAATGAAAAGTGCGTCCGACAAAAAGAATTGAAACACGCTTTCAACTTTCACGTTCATTTCCTTCGGGTTGTTTGTGTGTGTGTGTGTGTGTGTGTGTGTGTGTGTGTGTGTGTGTGTGTGTGTGTGTGTGTGTGTGTGTGTGTGTTGTTTTTATTTTTTCATCTTTTTTTTTTTCTCTTTCTTTCCTTCTTCTTTTCTTTTCTTTTCTTTCTTTTCCCCGTTAACAATGTCAAGTGCGTTCCACTAAAGAATAAAAACACGTTTTAGAATTTCATGTTGATTTCCTTCAGGCTTTTTGTTTGTTCAAGTTGCTTTTTATTCCTTTCCTTCCTTTTCTTTCCGGGATTCCTCTTTTTTCTTCTTCTTCTTCTTCTTCTTCTTGTTCCTTTTTTTCTTTCTGTGTTTATTTTTCTTTCTCTCTTTCTGAAGGAGTAACCGATGCATTGGGTTTGTGCAAATGTCAGGAATCAGCTCTTTCTTGCTTTGACATCCCCTTAGAAACTGAAACTGAAACTGAAACTCAGTCTTGATTCTTCCTTCCTTTCTTTTCTTCCTTTCATCCTCTCTTCCCCGCCTCCCTTCCTCCCCCACCACCTCCCTTCCTCCCCTCCCCCACCACCTCCCTTCCTCCCCCACCATCTCCCTTCCTCCCCCACCACCTCCCTTCTTCCCCCACCGCCTCCCTTCCTCCCCCACCTCCCCCACCACCTCCCTTCCTCCCCCACCACCTCCCTTCCTCCCCCACCACCTCCCTTCCTCTCCCACCATCTCCTCCACACCACCTCCCTTCCTCCCCCACCACCTCCCTTCCTCCCCCACCACCTCCCTTCCTCCCCCACCATCTCCCTTCCTTCCCCACCATCTCCCTTCCTCCCCCACCACCTCCCTTCTTTGTGGTGGTGTTTTTTGTTGTTGTTTTTTCCTTTGATCACAGATGTGGATAAGATAAGGATTAGCGTCTCGATTGATGATATTATGGAGCGAGGCCAGCATTCTGTCGTTCAATGGAAACTTCCGTTTTATCTTTTGCTACAATGTAGGCTCTATATATACACAAGGGCTGCGGTGCATGCTGGGAGGTCTCGCGCCCAACGACGTAGGCTGGACGTTGGTCACTTGACGACGTAGGCTGGACGTTGGTCTCTTGACGACGTAGGCTGGACGTTGGTCTCTTGACGACGTAGGCTGGACGTTGGTCTCTTGACGACGTAGGCTGGACGTAGGTCACTTGACGACGCAGGCTGGACGTAGGTCACTTGACGACGTAGGCTGGACGTTGGTCACTTGACGACGCAGGCTGGACGTTGGTCACTTGACGACGCAGGCTGGACGTTGATCTCTTGACGACGCAGGCTGGACGTTGGTCTCTTGACGACGTAGGCTGGACGTTGGTCTCTTGACGACGTAGGCTGGACGTTGGTCACTTGACGACGTAGGCTGGACGTTGGTCACTTGACGACGTAGGCTGGACGTTGGTCTCTTGACCTACAGCACTGCGCGGGCGGCGATCCTCGCTCGCGGGCAGCCTATCGCGAAGTTTTCCCTTGTTATACAAGACTCGGTGGAAGAGAGAGTATTGCAAATACCCATATGTGTAAGCCATTGCACAATAGTGCAGAAATTATAATTTTATGTCGTTACACTTTAACATTTTTCAATTATACTGCAAAAGGCAAAAGTTGCAAGGGCGGAGTGTGGCCAGGAACCAGAAGCTTAGGAGAGGGGGTGGGGGAGTGGGGGTCGGGAGGGGGTATTTTAGCACGTGTACAGTTGGGCCAGCTGTATAAATGACAGCTGTATGATCTATGGTTTCTCCACTACAATGGGACTTCGTTTACAGCTTTGTTGTGTTTGTTGTTGTTGTTGTTTGTGAAGGACTGCATGTTTGGTGCATATCTGTTATGCATGTGTGGGTGTATGTGTGAATGTGTGTCTTCATGTTTTACATTTATTTGCTTATTTGTCATCATTGTTGTCTTTTTTTTATTATTATTATTACTACTACCTTTTTTATATTATAATTATTTATTTATTTATCTATTTATGTAAGCTTATCTATTATTTATTCACCTTTTTTTCTTTTTCTTTTTTTTTTTTCTCAAGGCCTGACTAAGCGTGTTGGGTTACGCTGCTGGTCAGGGATCTGCTTGGCAGATGTGGTGTAGCGTATATGGAACGCAGTGACGCCTCCTTGAGCTACTGAAACTGAAACTATGACTCTCAAACTAGGATGCAAGATTGCACTGGCTCTTTTGCGCTGCAGCCCTTGGGGGCTATAGGTGGCCTTTGGGAACCATCCCAACACCGACTGTCCTAAAACTCTCTTGGCCGAGAGAGTCGAAATGTAACTTGGGCAAGACACTCTCCGCTATACTCAAATTCTAGCCCAAATTATCAGGACAGCAGAAGTTTCCTCCTCTGCTGTTCTGATGGTCCTGTTCGGACAAGACTGTCATACATACATACATACACACAGCAAGGATTTTTTTTTTATCACAACAGATTTCTCTGTGTGAAATTCGGGCTGCTCTCCCCAGGGAGAGCGCGTCGATACACTACAGCGCCACCCTTTTTTTTCTTTTTTTTTCCCTGCGTGCAGTTTTATTTGTTTTTTCTATCGAAGTGGATTTTTCTACAACATTTTGCCAGGAACAACCCTTTTGTTGCCGTGGGTTCTTTTACGTGCGCTAAGTGCATGCTGCACACGGGACCTCGGTTTATCGTCTCATCCGAATGACTAGCGTCCAGACCACCACTCAATGTCTAGTGGAGGGAGAGAAAATATCGGCGGCTGAACCGTGATTTGAACCAACGCGCTCAGATTCTCTCGCTTCCTAGGCGGACGCGTTACCTTTAGGCCATCACTCCACATGGATATGGCCCATTACTTAGGAGTGATGGCTTAGAGGTAACGCGTCCGGCTAGGAAGCGAGAGAATCTGAGGGCACTGATTCGAATCATTGCACAGTCGCCAGTATTTTCTCCCCCTCCACTAGACCTTGAATGGTGGTCTGGACGCTAGTCATTCGGATGAGACAATAAAAAACCGAGGACCCGTGTGCAGCATGCACTTAGTGCACGTAAAAGAACCCACGGCAACAAAAGGGTTGTTCCTAGCAAAATTCTGTAGAAAAAATCCACTTCTATAGGAAAATCAAATTTAAAAAAAAAACTACGTACAGGAAAAAATACACACAAAAAGGGCGGCGCTGTAAGTGTAGCGATGTGCTCTCCCTGTGTAGAGCAGCCCGAATTTCACACAAAGAAATCCATTGTGACAAAAATGAGTAATGTAATACAATACAATACAATACAATACAATACAATACAACACAATACAATACAGCCCCAGATGGACTTCACACTCAAATGAGCGGTCAGGATCTCACGCCCCTCAGCAAGCAACCAGGTCTTCGTGTGGAATCGTGTAACAAGAGATAAGGATGAAGGTGAGAGTGGTGGGTGGTGGGTATCTTGGAAGATTAACTCTTTCTGTACGAACGACAAATGAGACGATGACGAACGCGTTTCACTGCTGTTGACATCATTGTTAGCGGAAGGTTCTCGCGTTTAACTCTTTCACTGCACAAACTTGCATTTATGCAGCAGCTAGGTAGAGGACCCATGTCACTGAAGGGTGACCAGATCATGGGTCTTTTATCCATGAACCTACCGCTCTTAATGTTCGGTGGTAGGACAGGCCATATTTTTTTTGCACATCGAACGGGAAATCCCCAGCTATTATTAGACACCAAATGTTATCTCTTTGTAGCACCAGGGAATTTTGCACTCTAAATTGACTGGCGGTGAAAGGGTTAACTCTCTCCATACGAACGGCGAAAAGACGACGTTAACAGCGTTTCACCCCAATTACCATCATCAAAATATTGCAAGTGGAAGGCTGTTATACTGAAGAGGTGAATGTTGACAAAGAATACCACAATTCTGACGACGGAAGCTAAAGGTTGGGT
>NC_134902.1:15528863-15536363 GCF_041734735.1 Babylonia areolata | reverse complement strand
GTTCCTCTCGCCGGGCGCTGGCGGCACCAGAATCTGCTTCCGGTCGGCCGTGTCCAGGACGCCTTTCTCCAGCAGCATCCTGGAGATCCTGTCCGGGTCCATCAGCTTCACGATCACCTCCTCGTGGCTCTCCAGGGCGTGTCGGTCTTTGTCCTCCACGGGCGCGCACACGATGACGCTGTTATTGTGAGCCATGAAATGTCACTGTGTTCGGTGTGTCACGTGCATGGAGTAGGGCTGAACCTCTGTCCAGGGAGAGTGTTCAGTGCTGTGTGAAATGTCTGTGGGTTTCAGCCTATCAACTGCATGGAGGAGTGTTGTTGTGGATTCTGACGAACTGTCTGTTTGGGAAAGTGTTCTGTGCTGTATGTAATATATCAGTAGCTTTCCCCTGCATGAAGGAGTGTTGTGAATTCTGACGAACCTATGTTCGCGGAGAGTGTTCTTGCTTGGGGCGTGTGCTGATCTAAACAGGCAGTAATTTGCGTGAGAAATGGTAAGCGAACTTGGAAAGCAAGAAGAAAAAAAAGAATACATGAGTTGGAATCGAAACGAGCAACATGAAAAAATGTTTAAAAAAATAAAATAAAATAAACGAAATAAAAAAAGGGAATGAAAAGGCGTCAGAAAACTGCTGCGAATAGCTCAACTATCAGCCTCACCTTCTGGCCAAGGAAAGATAAAAACCACACACAACAGGCACATCAGGAAATAATCTCCCTTCGCTTCACGATATCGTCATTGTGTCACAACACCTGCCTTTCCTGCAGTCAACAAACCGACACCACGGACTGATGACAGATCTTGGTCCAGTTTTTATTCTGACCTGTGACGAATTAAACCACCGATTTTTGATTCAGTTCTATCATCCTTGCATAAGAAATATAGTTGTTTTTTTTCTGAATTAAACCACCGATTTGTGATTCAGTTCTATCATCCTTGCATACAAAATATAGTCTTTTTCTCTGTCACATCGCAGGTTGGTTTGCTGTCAACTTTCTCGTCTTGATTGGAATAGTCAGATAAAGATAGAAATATATTTCCGAACTGTGCAAAAAAAAAAAGATAATTAAATAGATGAATATATAATTAAATAGATGATAGATAAATAAATTAATAAGTATATAGATAAATAAATAAATGAATGAACGAATAGATAATATAAATATGTTATTTCCAGAGTCTGTTACAGGGGCGTTAACTCTTAGTAGTAAGGATAGTTAGAGGAGGAATCTTAACACCTGGGGGACTGCTGTGGTTGTCACAATTGTTGTCATCATGGCGTACAGTTTGTATAACACGTTGTTGTAAAGACCAGACTGATTCTGACTTCGCTACGCTCTTGGCGTTCTTCTTTTGGGCGTGTGGGGGGTGGGGTGGGGTGGAGGGTGGGGGGGGGTCTTTTGTTGTTGTTCTTTTTGTTGTTGTCGTTGTTGTTGTTGTTGTTGTTTTTCCTTTATGTACACCACAACCTGTGGGTGTGGATCCAGTACGGGCCTGTTCAGTCAGACAGTTCACATCTCGCAGTGTTCCAGAGTGCAGGGTAATGTGTGGTGTGTGTGTGTGTGTGTGTGTGTTGGAGCTCATGTACGTTTATATGTATTTGACTGTGCTTTCTTATCTGTGAAACTGCATGTTTGGTGCATATCTGTTATGCATGTGTGGGTGTATGTGTGAATGTGTGTCTTCATGTTTTACATTTATTTGCTTATTTATCATCATTGTTGTCTTATTTATTTATCATTATTATTATTATTATTATTATTATTATGTTATTATTATTATTATCATTACTACTACCCTTTTTTATATCATAATTATTATTTATTTATTTATGTAAGCTTATCTATTATCTATTCACTTTTTTTTTCTCAAGGCCTGACTAAGCGCGTTGGGTTACGCTGCTGGTCAGGCATCTGCTTGGTAGATGTAGTGTAGCGTATATGGATTTGTCCGAACGCAGTGACGCCTCCTTGAGCTACTGAAACTGAAACTGCAGTGTTCCAGAAAATATGATAGCTCCCAACCTGCACAAACAAAGCACAACGTGGACAATAAATGTATCTCCTAAAACACGATCATGAATAATAATAATAACTAAAGTGATTGTGTTGTTGTTGTTGTTGTTTTTCTTAATATATTTCCCGCTAAACAGAAAGTGGAGAGAGAAAAAAAAACTGAAGAAAAAGAACAATAGTTTACATCCATTTGATTGCATCAATGTTTGCAACTCCGGTATTCGCTTCGCAGCATCGTTCAAATCATTACAATGATTACAATCTCCACCCACTGGGTTTTTTTTTTGGGGGGGGGTTAGAAACTAAATACAATCTTTGAAAATGATAATATAAAAGGATTAGCAATACAATACCAGTGAATCTAAAAATGGCAGTAGCATGACAGCAACCGTCTAGTTATAGAATGTCGAACTGATGACTTCAGAAAGAAAATAGAAAAGGTGAACGGAGAAAGAAAGTAAAGAAGGAGGGGGAGTGTGGGGGAGAAAAGAAAAGAAAAAAAAAAAGTCCAAGAAAAAGAAAGGAGGAAAAGTTTTTGTTTTTTTTTTTATCTAAACTGAACAAACAAATACATCAAATGACAGCAGGCCTGGTTTCAATGAAGACAAGAGCTTGAAAAGGTGACAGGGGGTGGCTTAGAAAAGAATATGAATAAAGGGAAAACATTAGTTTTATTCTTTCGAGGAATTATCTGCCCTGGTCGATCAAAGAGATTGTCGTCACTCCGTTTTCAAAGAATCTGTCAATAAAGATGATGGGTTTTTTGGGTTTTTTTGGTTGGGTTGTTCTGGGTTTGTTTGGATTTTTTTTTAGGGGGTGGGGGTGGGGGTATTTTTATGTGGGTATTCATTCGTTTGTTCCTTTGTTTGTTTGTTTCTTTGTTTCTTTGTAAAAAAAAAAAAAAAATTAAAAAAAAAGTGTCGTTTAAAGAAAACTTTTTTTTTAACTTGCCTTGTTGCTTCTGGTCAATAGAAAACAATAGTAATCACTGCTTTCGCTGGGGAAAACAGAAATGGAGGCCGTTCTAAATACAGTACAGAAATATGGCTGACTTTAAACCTGGAAGAAAATCATCGATACTTGTGCGTGAAAGAGAGTTGGTCAGTCATGTTTCAATGCGGATTGTGAACTGTAACTATGTATATTGATTTGTCCTTTTTTTTTTTAACACATCAAAGCAAAGAGGAGAGTAGGAAAAGATACATTGATATTTCATTTTTACTATCGTTGTCTTTGAAGTGATTATCCATTACTATTTAGTTAAGAAGAAGAACAACAACAACAATAACAACACACACACACACACACACATACACACACACACACACACACACACACACACACACAGAGGGGGGGGGGGGGGGGGTATTTTTGCAGTCGAAATCTCAGAGCCACAGATTACGGAATATTACGGTTTATCCTTTTGTCTGTACAGAAGTGAAAGGGAGACAGAGACAGAGACATTGAGATGGAGACTGCAACAACTTATGGAGACTGCAACAACTTATCAGTCTCTCTCATTTTCTTCTTCTTTATTAAATTTTAACTAAATTTTTTGCCTTAATAGGGCACTAACATTTCTAAAATTACAAGTCTGAATCTATGCTAAGCAACCACACACACTGGAGACCAGAGAGCACGAAAACCCAAGACATGTGTAAACACTCATCAAACTTTTAAAAAAATAGATTTAAAAAAAAAACTAAAACAAAACCTGCCCTTCTTTAGGAAAACAAACACACACATAGGTCTGACAGATTTTGTACGCTTACTATCTTATCGATTTGTGTTTTATTTTCGCATTCAACGGAAGAATATTAAACACATTGAGAAAATGGGGAGAGGGAGTGAGGTCATAGGCAGATGGAGGACCCATACAAAAAACGAACGAGAAAAGAAACACCTTCTGATTTCTTACCCAAAATTTGCCACTCTTTCTTTCGCCACATACATAGTTCAAAACGAAAATCTCAAGCGCTTACCTGATATAAACAGAAGAAGGGGGGGGGGGGGGAAATCTCACGAAAATCTCATATCCTCTTACTGGCGTACTTGTCCATTGCCCACAATGTCACAATGTCAAGAAGTTGTAAACAGAGTCCTGGTGTTTCTGGTGTTAATGTTCTGTGCGCGGGGCAAAGTACGACACGTCTTGATTAATCAGATCAGACAAAATAAACCTAACATTCTCCTACTTGTGCTGAGTTGGTTTGTTATTATTATCGTTGGCACAGACTCTGTGTGTGTGTGTGTGTGTGTGTGTGTGTGTGTGTGTGTGTGTGTGTGTGTGTGTGTGACTTTTGTTATTGCATATACATTCAGAAGGAATATCAACCAATGTTGAGATGGTGTGTGTGTGTGTGTGTGTGTGTGTGTGTGTGTGTGTGTTACTTTTGTTATTGCATGTACATTCAGAAGGAATATCAACCAATGTTGAGATGGTGTGTGTGTGTGTGTGTGTGTGTGTGTGTGTGTGTGTGTGTGTGTGTGTGTGTGTGTGTGTGTGTGTGTGTGTGTGTGTGTGTGTGTGTTATGTGTGTGTGTGTCTGTGTGTTATGTGTGTGTGTGTGTGTGTGAGTGAGTGTTGTATGTGTGTGTGTGTGTGTGTGTGTCTGTCTGTCTGTCTGTCTGTTTATATGTGTGTGTGTAGCGGGGGTCTGGGGGGGATGAGCGTCTGTTTGCCTTTGTTTTTGCTTGTTCTTTAAGAACGAATGTCTATCAAGGTTGAGATGATGTGTGTGTGGAGGGGTGGGGGGGGGGGGGTTGTATACGTATGTGTGCTTGCGTGTAAGCACACTCACGCGAGCATGCATAAATGTATGTGTCTATGGATGCGTGTGTGTATGCGTGTGCGTGCGTGTGTATGTGTATATGTATGTGTGTGCGTGCTGATATGTGATAGCGTATGTTAGTGTGAAAACACTCAAAAGTGCATCAGTGTCCTTCGAGAAGGCAAGAAAATGATGAAAAGAGAGAGAGACAGAGACAGAGAACAGAGACAGAGAGCAGACAAAGACTGGGATATCCGGGGGATTTTTTTTTTTTTTTTTTAATAATTGAAAGGAAGATATATAGTAAGAGAAAGGAATCAGAAAGAGAGCAAAAACAAAAACAAACACACACACACACACACACACACACACACACACACACACACACAAAAACAAACAAACACACACACACACACACACACACACACACACACACACACACACACACACACACACACACACACACACACACACACACAGAAGAAGGAAAAGAAAAAAAAATAAGAGAAGGAAAACAGAAAGAGAGGAAAATATTTTTTTTAAAGGAAAAAGAAAAAACGCTTATATAAGAAAAACCTTAAAAAAAAGTTTTAATAAAATGAAAAAAAAGCCCACAACAGACTATAAAGAAAAAAAAAGAAACAACAACAACAACAACAACAATTGAAGAATAAAAAAACAAAACAAGCATCACCACCTACAAGAAGAACAAGAGAGGCAAGGCCTTCAAGACTCACTTGTGATACACTTTTTAAAAAATCCAAGCTTTTTATGTATTGAGTATAATTTCAAAATGTAATGTTTAAGATGAGAAAGAGCAGTTTAAAGCAAATTAACTCCCCTAGCATTACAGAGTAATTTCCCTTTTTTACCAGCTGCACCAAAACGTTTGCAAAATAAATAAAACTTCCATGCTTAGCAAAAGAAGTTCCTGTTTGAAAAAAAAAAGATAATAATGACTACTCTAGCTGTTGGGTAAGAATATCAGATCAAAGTGCCAAGTTTAGAGAATACAAAAAATATAAATATAACAGTAAATGCAGTTTGCATATAATTAGGCTTCATTCTTTATTTTTTTTTTGTGCCCATCCCAGAGGCGCCATATTGTTTTAAACAAGATGACTGGAAAGAACTGAATTTTTCCTATTTTTATGCCAAATTTGGTGTCAACTGACAAAGTATTTACAGAGAAAATGTCAATGTTAAAGTTTACCACGGACACACAGACACACACACACACACACACACACACACACACACACACACACACACACACACACAGAGACAACCGAACACCGGGTTAAAACATAGACTCACTTTGTTTACACAAGTGAGTCAAAAAAAAAAAGCCACACACACAAAAACTCAACCCGGGCCAAGGTTTCTTGGTGTGGGGGGTACCATTTCTGCCGTGTGACCTCTCGACCAGGGAGGGGACTGTTTGGACAAGAGCTTTTTGGACACAGCAGAGCTCTCGTTGGTCAGTCAGTCATGTGGACTCACAGTCACTGAGGGGAACATTGGATTCATTACTGACTCCTGGTCGTTTTTGACCGCTCGCTAGCGACTTACACATCCCATATTTGTATTTGTATTTGTATTTCTTTTTATCACAACAGATTTCTCTGTATGAAATTCGGGCTGCTCTCCCAAGGGAGTGCGCGTCGCTGCGATACAGCACCACACTTTTTTCTTTTTTTTCCTTTTTTTTTTTTTTCCTGCGTGCAGTTTTATTTGTATTTCCTATCGATTATTCTCCAGAATTTTGCCAGGAACAACCCTTTTGTTGCCGTGGGTTCTTTAACGTGCGCTAAATGCATGCTCCACGCGGGACCTCGGTTTATCGTCTCATCCGAATGACTAGTGTCCAGACCACCACTCAAGATCTAGTGGAGGGGGGAGAAAATATCGGCGACTGAGCTATGATTCGAACCAGCGCGCGAAGATTCTCTCGCTTCCTAGGCGGACGCGTTACCTCTAGGCTATCACTCCACTCCGGTACGGTTCTCTTATTTCCCGTTTGGCCTACACCTCCTACCTCCTGCCGCTACCTTCTCCTCCTCCTCCTCCTCCTCCTCCTCTCTCTTCTTTGTTCGTGGGCTGCAACTCCCACGTTCACTCGTATGTACACGAGTGGGCTTTTACGTACGTGTATAACCGTTTTTGTTGTTTTGGTTTGGTTTGTTTTTTTACCCCGCCATATAGGCAGCCCTACTCCGTTTTCGGGGGTTTGCATGCAGCTGGTTTAACTCTCTCCATACAAACGGCGAAAGGGACGACGTTAACAGCGTTTCACCCCAATTACCATCATCAAAATATTGCAAGCGGAAGGCTCTTATACTGATGAGGTGAATGATGACAGAGAATACCACAATTCTGACGACGGAAGCTAAAGGTTGGGTCATTCAGACACCCACTGGACATCCGAGGGGTCTGTGTAGAGGAGAAGAGAGGACTGGCCGTACTGAATGAGTTAAACATTTTTAATAACAAGAAACAAGGTGAACTACAACGTTCAATTTAGAAAACTTAAGCAACAACAAGCCTGAGCTTATATCGTGCTCGTTCAAGTGTAACAAGCAATACACAAACGCAATGGCGAAAATACACACATTATTTGATAATGAAAAGTAAAACTAAACAAGAAAAACAACAACAAAAACCACCTTTTTTTTTTAAATACTATTACTACAACTTGCATGCAGGTATAT
>NC_134902.1:15476363-15516363 GCF_041734735.1 Babylonia areolata | reverse complement strand
TGATGATGATGGTGATGGTGGTGGTGGTGGTGGTGGTCCGTGTGGTGGTGATGATGGTGATGGTGGTAGTGGTGATGGTGGTGGTGGGGGTGGCGGTGATGATGATGATGATGATGGTGGTGGTGGTGGTGGTGGTGGTCCGTGTGGTGGTGATGATGGTGATGGTGGTAGTGGTGATGGTGGTGGTGGGGGTGGCGGTGATGATGATGATGGTGATGGTGATGGTGGTGGTGGTGGTGGTCCGTGTGGTGGTGATGATGTTGATGGTGGTAGTGGTGATGGTGGTGGTGGGGGTGGCGGTGATGATGATGATGGTGATGGTGGTGGTGGTGGTGGTGGTGGTGGTCCGTGTGGTGGTGATGATGGTGATGGTGGTAGTGGTGATGGTGGTGGTGGGGGTGGCGGTGATGATGATGATGGTGATGGTGGTGATGGTGGTGGCGGTGATGATGATGATGGTGATGGTGGTGATGGTGGTAGTGGTGATGGTGGTGGTGGGGGTGTTCATTGCAATGCAGCCAACTAATTTTTCGTGCCTCCCAGGCTCCAGCCTTACCCACCCCCCTACTCAGTTTTATCCTCTTTAAAACTGACCCTAGATTATCATTATTATTACTGATCACAGCATAGCGTAGGTTCATAGAAGGACTGAAAACGGACCCTTTTTTTTATTCTTCTCTTTTTTTAAGCAATGACATCAGTTTCAGAAGCAGTGTAGCTTTTTCTGTTTCAAGTTTTTCTTTAAGTGACTGAGGATTACAGGCTAGTTCTACACTAGCACGCATGCCTCACTTCTAATCTCGCACGTATGAATTGTGTGGGTGGTTGGGTAGGGGGGTATATATGTGTGTGTGTGTGTGTGTGCGCGCGCGCGCGCGTTCGTGTTGTGTGTGTGTGTATGTGTGTGTGTGCGTGTGTGTGTGTGCTAAATTTTCCAGGGGTATTTTTCGAAGAGGGTGAATAATTCAACGGTGAAAGCGGTTATCACGCAATGAGGGGACATCACTGCGTTGGCGCCAGCGGGAAGCAAGAATACCGAGACCAGCACTGATCGATAACCTCCCTTGCCCTTTCCACTTTTCAAGAAACCCCTTCAACACTCATCTCTCTCTCTCTCTCTCTCTCTCTCTCTCTCTGTCTCTCTCTCTCTCTCTATCTATCTGTCTATCTATCTCTCTCAATGTGTGCGTGTGTGTGTCTGTGTGTGTCTGTGTGTGCGTGTCTCTGTGTGTGTCTGTGTGTGGAAGTGGAGTTGGATGTATTTGTAAGGAGCAAAGGCAAAAAAAAAAAAGTTATTTCTTGTGTCCCCTAGCCGGGGGCATCGAAACGTTACATACATACATGTTGTAGATATACCATACAAACAATAAGAGTCATGTCAAAAGAACAAAGAGAAAAAAAACAAAAGACCAATAGGCACAGGCAATATCCATTAATAAATAATTCATCCTCATCCATTAACAATGGACGTAACTTTTCAGAAGGGAGCTACAAATAGAAGAAACAATTGCTTTTAGTTTTAACAATATTCTTTTGTTGTTGGGTTGGTTTGTTTTTTCGGAAAACAGTAAGTGAAACTTAAGGGAGTTTGGGCGTTTTCTATGATATCTAGGTAGATACTTTTATCTGTCACGTTCAAAGAAAGGACACACAAACAAATAGTGAAAGAATATGAGAGTTGATACATCTTATATGCCACTGGACAAAAAAAAAAACCGAGAGAGAAAAACCCACGACATTAAAAGAAGGAGAAGGAGGAAGGGAAGGAGGAGGAGAAGAAGAGGAAGAAGAAGGAGGTGGGGGAGAAGAAGGAGGAGGTGGAGGAGGAGGAGAAGAAGAAGGAGAAGAAGAAGGAGGAGGAGGAGGAAGAAGGAGGAGGAGGAGGCGAAGGAGGAGGAGAAGAAGAAGGAGGAGGAGAGGATGAAGAAGAAGAGGAAGAAGAAGGTGGTGGAGGAGGAGAAGAAGGAGGAGGAGGAGGAAGAGAAGAGGGAGGAGGAGAAGAAGGAGGAGGAGAAGAAGAAGGAGAGGAAGAAGAAGGAGGAGAAGGAGAGGAAGAAGGAGAAGAAGGAGGAGGAGAACAAGAAGAAATAATAATAATAATGGTATTTATATTGCGCTGAATCTTGTGCAGAGACAAATCAAAGCGCTTTCCACCAGTCATTCACACACATGCGTAACTCTAAAACTGTAGAAACTAAAGACAAGGAAGGGCAGGCAAGGGAGGCTATTTTGGGAAGAGGTGGGTTTTAAGGCCAGACTTGAAAGAGCTGAGTGTGGAGACTTGACGAAGCGAAAGAGGAAGTTCATTCCAATCGCAAGGTCCTTAGACAGAGAAAGAACGGCTGCCAACAGTCGAGTGTTTGAATCTGGGTATGCGTAAACAGAGTGGATCAGAAGCCGATCGTAGTGAGCGAGATGGAGTGTAGAGGTGAAGGCAGCCACAGAGATAGGAAGGGGCAGTTTTGTGAATGCATCTAGAACACAGAGTGCTGATCTTGTACTTTATTCTGTGTGAGACAGGGAGCCAGTGGAGATGTTGCAAAAGAGGAGTGATGTGCTCAGATCTTTTCTTTCTGAGGACCAGTCGGGCAGCAGAGTTTTGTATGCGCTGAAGGGACTAAATGGATGAAGCAAGCAAACCAGACAATAGAGAGTTACAGTAGTCAAGGCGAGAGAGAATGAGAGAAACGACAAGTCTAGATGTTGCGTCAGTGGGCAGATATTTCCGAACGGCACTGATGCGCCGCAGTTGACAGTAGCAGGACTGACATGTCTGACTGATACATTTTTTGCATGGACAGTGTATTGTCAAGGACAACACCGAGGTTCCTGACTGACGTGGAAAGAGGGATGGATGTACTGCCAAGTTTGATTGTGTCAATTGTGATGGAAGACAGTTTTTGTTTAGTTCCTATGATCATTGCTTCAGTTTTGTCCGCGTTCAATTGTAACTTATTTCGAGAAGGAGGAGGAGAAGAAGGAGGGGGGGAGAGGAAGAAGAAGGAGGAGGAGGAGAAAAAGAAGGACGTGGACGAGGAGGAAGAGGGAGGGGGGGATGTGAGAAGGTAAGGTCACATCGCCCTATGATATAACGCCCCTCCCGTGACGAACGAAAGGAGGAAGGGGAAGAGGAGGAGGAGGGGGGGGGGGGCGGCGGGTTGGCGTGTGATCAATCATGCATGATCTGGGTCGGACACGGACATGTCACGCTGTGTGAATATTGCCCTGTTACCTGTTCGGTTATGACTCGGCGGCTTTCAGCCAGTCACGGTTTCGTTGATCTGCTTTGTCTCTGTCTGTCTGTCTGTCTGTCTCTGTCTCTGTCCGTCTGTCTCTTTCTGCCGTAAATCTGTGGATGAATGTGTGCGCCTACGTGTGCATGTCGTGCGTGTGCGTACGTGTGGACGTGTGTGTGTGTATGTGTGTGTATGTGTGTGTGTGTGTGTGTCTGTGTCTGTGTGTGTTCACGCGCGCGCGCGAACGTGTGAGCGTACGAGTGAGCGCGCATAAATGTGTGTGTGTGTGTGTGTGTGTGTGTGTGTGTGTGTGTGTGTGTGTGTGTGTGTGTAAAATGCGTGTATGTGTATGTGTGTGAAAGTGTCGACAAAAGAGAAAGAGACAGACGGACAGAAAGACACACAGAGAGAGAGACATAGAGAGAGGAAAGATATAGAAAGAGAGACAGGTATATAAAACTGACAGACAGAGACAGACTGAACATGAACAGAGAGACAGAGAAGTACAAAGAGAAAGAGACCGAAAAGATGGGGGGCAAACAGACTACACAGACAGGCACCCAGACATACAGAAGCAGACAGAAAGTCAACGAAATACAAATTGAAAAAAAAAAAAAAAAAAAAAAAAAGTCCAACACAGTCGACAGTGCTAAAAGTCGTCACATAGAACATCCCGCTCAGACAGGACTGTCCTCTCCATCGAGCGGTGACCGCGTGCACTCCCCCCTACCCCCCCCCCCCCCCCCCCCCCCCCCCCCGCCCCCCCACACCCCCACCCTCCTTCCCCCCCTCCCCTCCCACCCCCACATACACACAAACAGACAGACAAAGAAAAACTGAGAGAGAGACAGAGAGAGAGAGAGAGAGAGAGAGACGGAGAAAGACAGAGGCAGAGGCAGATACAGACAGACAGTCAGACAGACAGAGAAGCCTGCTCGCGCGCGCGCGCACGCACACACACACACACACATGGGTTCGTGTGTGTGTGGTGTGTGTGTGTGTGTGTGTGTGTGTGTGTGTGTGTGCAGTTATGGTTGCGTACATGCGTGTGTGTGTGCGCGCGCGCGTGCGCGCGATCGCGCTCACATGTGCGTGCATAGTGTGAGTGAGCATATGCATGTAAGCATGTTAGCGAACGCTCGCGCGCGCTAGTGAATGTTATATGTGCATGCGCGTGTGACATTTATGTACTTAACGCCTCGGTGCACTTTAAAAGCGGTTGTTGTTTTTGTTGTTGTTGTTGTTTTGTTTTGTTGTTGTTGTTGTTGTTGTTGTTTTTGGGGGGTTAATCACACAGATACTCAAAACAATACTTCACGCCCATTCCCCCCGCTTCCGCCCCCCTCCTCCCTCCCCCCTCTCCCCCCATTCTCACCCTTCGCATTTGTCTTGAGGGCCCGGGGCACGAAATCCGTGAAAGAGGGTGGGGACACTCATGTCCTGATGCACCGCTATTTTTATTTCTGTCACCCAGTCTCGTGTCGTGTGCAACAACCAGAAGCAGACGACAGTCTGACCGGTCGTGTGGAGTTCGATAGCTTTCTGAGAAGACTTTGTGCTGGGTCGGTGGGAGAATTTTAATAAGCTCTCGATGTTCGTCAGTGTGCTCCAACACTGTGGAGCTTTAACTGGTGTTTATTTGTCGACGATCCGAATGCGAGGAGGGAGATTCATTGGGGAAGTTTTTGTGCTCTGTGTGGTTTTGTTTGGATTCTGTTGAGACGGGAGGACGAGGTATGTTTTTGTATTGATTAAACGCGTGGTCTGTGTTTATTTTTCAACAACCCCCTTCTTCACTCCCTCCTCTACCTCCACCACCTCATTTTTCTTTGAAATCACATAGTTTGGTTGGTGTTTGCTTTTCTTTTCTTTTATTTTAGCCGAGTAAAATTGTGTAGATGCTTGGCTGCTGTGTTCTCATGGTTTTACGGTATTTTAATTCAGTTTGCTTGTAACGTACAGTTTGTTTCCTTGCAGAATTTGACCGTTGCTTTTATTTGTTTATCTGTCTATTTATTCATTTAGTTAGGCAGTTGGTTGTTTTTGTTATTTGGTTGTTGTTTTTCATTTACTTATTTATTCAGTTCAGCAAGTGAGTTTATTTGCTCGTCAGATTTAACCGGGGCTTTTATTTATATATTTATTTGAATTTTTTGTTTGTTTGTTTCAGCAAAATATGCTTTAAAAACACTGAAATGAAGTAAACGTATTCATAAATGCAGGCTGGAAACGAACTGTATAAACTTTTAGCCGACGGCGCTTTGTGCAGGTGACAGACGAGCCATTGTGTACAAACCTGACAGTTATATGACTGGGAATTTAAATCGTCCAGAACTTCAGAACTACCATTGTCATTCTGAATCGTGTTCACTCCCTGTCTCTTTCCTTTCCGTCTCCTTCTGTCTCTGTCTTGTCTCTGTCAGTCTCTCTGTCTGTTTCTCTCTCTATCTATCTATCTAAAAATTTCGTGCTATTGTGTGCATATGTGTGTGTATCTATGTGTGTGTGTGTATGTATGTGTGTGTGTCCGTGCATGCGCGTGTTCACCCGCACGGGCACACACGTGTGTGTGTGCACGAGAAATGGAGGAACATATGTGTGCATAAGAAAAGGAGGACCGTATGTGTGTGTAAGAAAAAAGGGGGTTGGGGGGGAGGAAGGAGAATGAGAGAGGAAGGACAGCTGTGTGTGGAGATGGGTGGATGGTGGGGGTGGCTCAGACTGTGTGCATTCCGGGCTCGTATGTGCATGCGCGAGTGAGTGTGTGAATTTTTGACGGGGTTGCCTATCAACACCAGTGATCATCCCTACATTTCTTTTTTCGTGATTTACACCTGATCCATGCTGCCTTGTTCCTTTGGACACGGGCGTGTGACCCAGATCAATTGAATCAATCATTTGTTCTTGTTCTGTCTCTGTCGCTCTTATCTTCTGTCTCTGTGGGTCTGTTCGTCTGTCTGTCTGCTCCCCTCTTCTCTCTCTCTCTCTAGGCTCTTTCTCACACACACACACACACACACACACACACACACACACACACACACACACACTTCGTCCTCCTCCACTTCCTATCTGTCTGTCACCTTTTCTCTGTGACATCTCTTGAAGTTCTTTTGAAATGAAAATTGTGCAAATGTCATTACAAACAAAATCAACACAGTTTAAAAGAGATAAGTAATGTTTCATTTTGTTCTCTTTATTTTCCTGTTCTTTTCCTCTTCCCGTTTTGTGCAGAATGCCACTCAAAACAACGGAAATAATTCTGCGATAGGTCGTAGCCTAATAACTTGATCGCACGTGCGTTGCATCTGATATTTGGATCGATGTGTCAAGCCGCACAGTGTTCTGATGCCTGCGGTTTATTATTAAACCTCCGTGACGAATAACACGTATGCCAAGAAATCCATGGAACTATTTACACGCTAAAAGCTTCAGAGGAAAAAAAAATTAAAACCTGAGGAATGTCTGGTACAGCAATTGTAATGCTTACACAGACTGAATTAAACAGCTGCCATTTATGTCGCTAAACAGTAATCACGGTTTGTGTTGCGGTCGTTGAAAATTGTCTCCGGACGCTGAATAACATACGGAGCACCCCATCTGGGTAAAAACGAATAGTAATTTTGTCATAATTGATTGAGATAATGAAGTAATCTTTTTACTATCAATTGAGATAGTGAAGTAATCTGTTTATGACTGATTGGGATAATTAAGTGATTTGTTTATGATTAATTTAGATAATGGTTACTAGAACAATGAACGTCGAGTTCTTATCTGGCTCGATAATGGTTACTAGAACAATTAACGTCTACTTCTTATCTGGCTCGTCAAAAAAAGTAGTTTTTTATATGGTGTGATGTACCCACATATGACAGCTTCAAACCCAGAAATGAAAACTGTATTTCTCTTCCAAGACTTCATAATTAGAATTTACTCATAACTGTCAAGACTTATGCCATGATTAAACGTATAGAGATTTTTTCCAATGAAGATTTATTCAAAACGTGTCAAAACATTCACAAAACCACTCGTTTCCACGAAAAGTATGTTCGTTGCAGGTTTTTCTTGTATCAAAGATAGACAGGATATATCAAACTATCCCTGAATCTGAGGAATATATACCATACTTCCAAAACCCATATCCCAGAGTTTCATTGGAACATGGTGGTCCATTTGGATCATATGATGATATGGTGAGAGACAGAGAGAAAAATAGACAGAGAGAGAGAGATTGAGACAGACAGACAGAGAGCCAGGGGATATTTGAGACAGAGATACAGAAAGAGAAGATATAGATTGATTTTTTTTCTGCTAACATTCAGTCCCTCCCGACATCCGCCGTCTACCGCCAATCGAAATCTCTGCCTTTTCTATTTTTTATAATGAGATTGCATTGCCATCTACAGTTTCAATCGGTAAACTATTACACACGCGCGCATGCATGCACACACATGAACTCACGCATGCACACGCGCGCACATATACACACGCACGCACGCACACACGTACACATGCGCACGCGTACGCACACACAAATATACGATAACATACACATATCACACAACGCGTTCGTGCACATGGGTGTGGCTGTGTGTGTGTGGAAGGGGATGGGGAGGGTGGGGGGCCTCGGGATGAACGACGTGGGGGTGTTGTATCTGAACTGGCGCAGATGATGGACTGAGCAGCACGAAACACACACACACACACACACACACAACACACACACACACGCACGCACGCATACGCCCTCACACACACACACACACACACACACACACACACACACACACACTATTCCCAAGCCCTCCCCCAAACACAACACACACACACACACACACACACACACACACTATTCCCAAGCCCTCCCCTAAACACACAACAAATCAAGAAGCCTATGAATAGTTTAGCGTCCCTCCATTCAACGCAACGAATCAATCAGTCAGTCACGAAATCAGTCAGTCAACAATCAGTGGACAGTGCCCTCAAGACCACGTAACAATTGTCCAAGTCGGACATGTTCACATCCACACAAGCTTTCGCAACGTTAGCCAAATGAAACAAGACAAAGCAAGGCACTACGTTTATTTCATGTGTCGCCTAGGGGGACATTAAAACAATATACACACGCATCATTTACACACACACACACACGCACACACACACAAAGGACCACGAGAGCACATAAATAGCCCAGGCTGGACACGTTCAGCTTCACAGTAAATTTCTCAACGTTAGCCAGGTGGAACGACAGTCGAAGATGAGAATCGGTTCACCGATAGTTTACCAGCCAGACCCGGGGCAGTGCAGAATTCTCTTCCTGTGAAGCGTCTTTTCTGTATGATGGTCAGTCGTGTTCGACTCTGACAATCAGAACAGCAGAGGAGGTAACTGCTATCCTGACTATCTGGGCTAGAATTTGATTATAGTGGAGAGTGTCTTGCCCAAGTTACACCCCTACTCTCTCGGCCAAAAGGGTTTCAGGACAGTCGGTGTTGGGATAGTTCCCAAAGGCCAACTGGCCCCCCAAAGCTGCAACACTAACACCCAGTGCAATTTTGCCTCCTAGTTTGAGAGTCATAGTCCTTCACAAAAGACGGATATAAGTTATAAATGATTTCCATTGCAATAGAGAAACCATCGATGATACAGCTCTCAGTTTGCTGTTGGCCCAATTGTAAACTTATGTCAATCTGTGGTATAAGCCGAGTGTTGGGCTGTGAAGCGCCTAGAGCTCAAAACTGCACCAAAGGAGAGCGCTATTGGAACGTTTCGTCATCATCACCATGATCATTATCATCAGCATTAATATTATCATCATCGTCATCATCATCATTATTTTTATTATTATCATCATCATCATTATCATCATCATTTTTATCATCATCATCATTATCATTGTTGTTGTTGCTGATAGTGTTGTTGCTATCATTATGCGACCCTCCAAAGATTATTACCATTCACAATACTATCCTCATCATCATTATAATCATTATCATTGGACCTCCCAATGAGCAGTGCCCTTGCTGTAATGGTTTTACATAACCGGGTATGTGCACATTGACCAACCATACCGAAGGTGAAGCATAGCTGCAGAGCACGTGACGAGCAAGCGAGCGTCCCTCGTTCGACTCGCACAAGAAACGAGTTGGGGTGTGTGTGTGTGTGTGTGTGTGTGTGTGTGTGTTTATTTTATTTTATTTTTTACCTTTTCACACTATACCTTTTGGTGGTCTTGGTGCTAGTCTTTTAGATTAGATGATAAACAGAGCACCGTAAAAGAACCCACGACAACAGGAAAGTTGTCTCAAGCAAAAAATTATTTCCACTGAAAGGTACACTTATACAGACAAACAAACACATCGCCACAAACAAAAAGGTGTTTCCTCACTGTGGCGAGACGCTCATCCACTGGGAAAGAAGGGGGTTAGGAGGCTAGGGGGCAGGGGGAATCGCTCGAATCCGCAGAGAGAAAACAAGCGGTAACAAGAAAACAACAAAACGCAATAGTGTATGTGTATTGTCATCTCTCGCCTGAAGATGAGGATCCAGCGTTTTGTTTCTCCACGCTCATCATCTACCGCACGTGATCTCTACATCAAAACACGGAAATAAAACTCATCGTTACGTGTCATGAAAACTATTATTACACGTGCTTTATTTACCAACAAGTTTCGCGAAGTAAAAAATAAATGATTAAATGAAACGAAGAAAAACGACATGTATGTCAATAAGCGAGGAGTCCTGCTGACGTCAGCAAAGGGATCCGTTACACTCGTTTCGTAAAAAAAAACTGCCCGGTAATGCTGTCACCTGACGTAAAAATGGCAGTGCACACGATGCAGAGAAAAACGCAGTGGCTAAATGGGTGCGGCCCGCCCCCATCACAGTGTAAGGATTAAGGGCCAAAACACTTGACTGAGGGGGGCTTCTGTTCTGAAGACCTTGTACTGTTTAGCTCTCCCTTGAGTTTCTTATCACTAGCTTTTTTTTCTTTTTTTTTTATCTGACGATGGCGCTCAACTTCTGATGTGTACTAAAATAATACAATTATGATAAAGTAGAAGAAGTGGTGGTAGTAGTAGTAGTAGTAGTAGCAGCAGTCCTCCCTCTTCTTCTTGGTAGTCCATCGTAGTTTCAAATTGACGCAGTCTGTGTTCTCAAATATGAGAACGCAAGCGGCTCTACAGTCAAAGACTGGGGTTGTAGTGGTGGTGGTGGTGGTGGTGATAGTACAGTAGTTGTAGTATCATTATCATTTTATATTACCTGGCATGCATGAACTTTGGAAAATGTTGTATATAAATACCGTTACGCATTTCCCTTGAATAGGTTTCGTATTGGTCTGACACTGAATGCACTGTGTATGATTTTTATAAGGTGTGTGCCTGCGTCTGTCAAAAGGAAGAAATTTTGATACACTTTTGGTTTTCATTATGTATGTTTATGTTTTAAAGAGTACGTATATTTTGTATCGCATTCAGTATACTTGTTTATTGTTTGGTATTTTGCTTACATTGTTCATTGTTTGGTATTTTACATTCCTAGCCTCATAAATGTTTCGCTCCATACTCAGACACAATGAGGCAATGGTGTGTTTGTTTGGTTTCGTATGTGAACTCAGTGTGATGTGTTCGGGACAAAAAGACAATGTCATTCTGGAATAAAAATTTCTTCTTCTTCTTCTTCTTCTTCTTCTTCGCTCGTGGGCTGCAACTCCCACATTCACTCGTATGTACTCGATCGGGCTTTTACGTGTATGACCGTTTTTACCACGCCATGTAGGCAGCCATACTCCGTTTTCGGGGGTATGCATGCTGGGTATGTTCTTGTTTCCATAACCCACCCAACACTAACATACGGAAATGATTTACTTACAAATGCACATTTCTTCCGCGGTTGTTGCTGTGCGCAGCTGTCAAAGGAAAGCTGTATACGAAGTTCTTTTTTTCTTTTTCTTTTTCTTTTTTGAGGAAGTTTCTGGCTTGTTCCTCTGCACCTCACATATTTACATTAGACAAAATATGTTAGAATGTTAGAGACACGGATCGGCGGCATTTGGCATCAAGTTGTCTACCTTTATTTTTATCAAAAGGAGCAAAATTTGCTTGACTTGTGTATTGTTTACTGAATCTGGGGTGGGCTGCATGAGCGATCTTTACAGTGCTAAGTTTGTTTGCAGAGCGTTAAAAAACGGTATTTTAGTGAATGGTATTAGCGCAGACTTAGGAAAATTATTAATGCTAAACTGACATAGCGCTGCTAAGATCGCTCATGGAACACGGTCCTGGTTTTAAAACTGAAGGTTTTATTTCACAGGATGTGTTTTTGTATATTCCTATCACGCCATATTCCAAATACAGCAAACACTCTTGGATGCCAAAGAAGATCTAGAAGAGCCTGGAATGTCGATTATTAATCAAGAAAAAAAAAGGTTAACCAAAACGGTGATTTAAGCTCTTTAAGATAAGTCAAAGGTACACAACTTCAAGCCAGTTTTGCTCGGCGCTTCCGATTAGCTCATATACAGCTAAATAAAAGGCTCAGAGAAACAACCCAGAACAGTCCACAAGAAAGAAGGCCACAGGTTAATTCATATACCATTCATTTGACATGAAAGTACCTACAAAAACAGACATATGCAAACATAAATTACCATTTATTTAAGATCGGACAATGCCTTTCGGATACGATTTTGCCACACAGACGCAATGACGAAAGAGAAGAAACGCAATGTTGCATCAGTATGATTAGTATGGAAAGGGCGTTCAGTTTAGCCCTGTGATGTCACAGCTGTTGATGTCGTTGTCTTTATATTACTAGCATCGTATGCTTGAACGCCCAGCAGCTCTTTAGTCCACGAGCTAGTCACATGTTAACAACACGAGCACTGTCCAGCTCGTGGCGACTGCAAAATTACTGTAAACATTGCCAGCACGCCCCTTTGTGTGATGTTGAAAATGAGGTACCAAGGAAATCCATTGCTGACTGCCCATGCATATGCATGATATTCACGGACATATATTCCGTGGTCAGAGGAGATGTTTGGTTGACAGACTGTTGCCGTGACTAGGAGGGGGGGGGGGGGGGGATGTAGGAACGCACGCATGATGAGCGCGAGTCTGTCTGTCATATCCACTGTTTACCTGACTAATCTCTCTCTCTCTCTCTCTCTCTCTCTCTCTGTTTCTCTCACTTTGTTCTTCTGTCTCTGTCTGTCTGTCTCTCTCTCTCTGTCTCTCTCTATCTCTCTCATACAGACACACAGACACTTAGACACACGCTCGCGACAATCTGATCAATCAGACAGCTGTACAAAGTGTAACGCTGATGATAACTTGGACGATAATTTGATCATCACGTTATACAACCAGATATACAGCAGTTATACAACCACACACAAGAAAGTATAGTCAATGTAGCAAATTGTTTGGCCCCTGTTTTTAAAATACGACATGCTATTAACAGTGTTATCAAATCAGATAAACGGTGACCATGCACACATCTGGCTTAAGTGGGTATCCGGTAGTTAATATTTTGTTGTGATGGCACATGTTATTAACAGTGTTATAAAATGAGATACACAATGACCGTGTATAAATCTGGCTTAAGTCGGGTATCCGACAATTGATATTTTATTGTGATGGCGTGGCTTCCTGCGATCATGTTCCTCCCCTTCCCACCCTTCCTTCCTTCTGTGGAAGGGACTGTTGACCAATATTCATTAACTCTTCAACTTTTATTTCCCCCCTTTCCACCTACGATGTGGATTTGTGTGAAGACTGGAGGGACGGCACCAAGAGTGATAGGATTGTGTGTGTGTGTGTGTGTGTGTGTGTGTGTGTGTGTGTGTGTTCGAGCGCGCGCGTTTGTATGTATGTGTGTGCGTGTAATTTTGTGTGCACGTGTATGCGTGTCCGTGTATAAGTATGCGTGTGTATGTACGTATGTATGTGTATTGCGCGCGTGCATGGGTTTGTACGTGCGTGCGCGTGCAAATCTGCACGAGTGTGTACGTACTAAACACGTAAAAGCCGCAGCTTGTGCTTGGTTGTTTGTAACGTGTATAATGTGTGTCTTCGTGTTTGTGTGTGAGTTCTAGCGCGTGTGCTTTTGGTTTCTTTACTTAACCTCACTTCGTTTTAATATGTTGGATCGTCTGCTTTTCAGTCAAAACTGATTTTTCCCCCTGTTACTCGCGTTCTTTCGTTAGTCGTGTATTTGATTCATCTCCGTCCTTTTTCCTTATTTCTTGACTTCCTTTTACATCAATATAACTCTTTTTTTTTTCCTTCTTCTTCTTTCTTTTTTTTCTCCCAGCGTCATAAATCACATCTCCTTATCCACAGCCTATTTCGTAATATCGCCCACGCCTCCCCCCCCCTCCCCGCGGCCCTCCCACACATTCACCCCCACCTCCATCCCTCCCAGCTTAACTCACCTTCTCAGTCCAGGTCCCACCCCCTGTCACCCCCCCTTCCTCCTCCCCCTCCGTCATATCACTCATCCCCGATCCACTCCCTCGTCCTCGCCTCGTCTGGCGCCAGAAATAGACAGAAGCAATATGGCGACAGACACATAAGCAGCCAACCAAAGACTCGCTCTCCCTGTCAGGGAATACCGCGGCACAGACGGCAACGTGGATGGTCCCTGACGTCCCAGGCTCTCTCCCTCTAGATCAGGGACGACAACCTCAGACAAGACAGATTGACGGGATTACTTCCCGTGCGTCACGCTTCATCGATCTTTGTTTCATTCTTTCTCTGTCTCTGTGTGTGGCCGAGTACTTGGGGAGAGGTTGGGGGTGGAGTGGTGTCAGTGGAGGGGTTGGGGGGGGGGGGGAGCATGGGAGGATGATGCCGTGCCGATCAAGAGATTTGGCTTTGACGTCCTGTCTCTGTGGCCATATGCTGTGCTGTCTCTGACTTCTGTTACTCCACATTCTCTGGTTGTCTGTCTCTTGAGTCTGACTACCTTATCTTTTCTCCGTCTCCCTGCCTCTGTATCTCTGTCTGCCTCTTTCTTGTCATCTGTCTGTCTGTCTGTCTGTCTCTGCCTGTCACTGTCCCTTTGTGTGTGTGTATGTGTGTGTGTGTGTGTGTGTGTGTGTGTGTGTGTGTGTGTGTGTTGGCGCAATATTACCGACAGCCGACCCATCGAGATCTCCAGACAACAAAAGAATCATTACAGTCAAACACAATTCACGTATTGATGACAGACCCTCACAATCGCTTTTTTGTGGTAAACTGCCTGCGCCACAATACCATGCTCTGTTTTACTGCAAAAGCGATTGGTTTTATGACGGCAACAAACGAGATTTCCCCCACAATGGTAAATGCGTCCGAGACTATAGCGTCTTGGCAAAGTCATGTGTGGTTTTTTTTTGTTGATTTTTTTTGTTTTTTGTTGTTGTTTTGGTTTGGATTGGTTTCTTTGGAGATGGATATGGTAGTGTTTGCATGCGTTTGTTTTCTGCATGTGTTTTGTTGTTCAATACTTGCTTTATAGCTATGCGTTAAATGTGTGTCCCTCATCAATTATGATTTGGGCCATTTTCGCCAGGCTAACATTAAACGATTCGGAGACTACCGGATGCTCGAAGGTACAGAAGCAAATGTGTGCGTTTGTGTGCGTGGCTGTATCTATATCTATCTATCTATCTGTCTACATATGCACATATATATGTGTGTGTGTGTGCGCGCGCGCGCGCGCGTCTGTCTGGCTGTGTGTATGTGTGCGCTTGTGTGCGGAATATGTGTGTGCATGTTTGTGTGTGTGTGTGTGTGTGTGTGAATCTTCCCCACTTTCCTCCCCCCCCCCTCCCCACCAACCACACACTCACACACTGACGCAACACATTCTCATTCGTATGCAAACTCCCATTGACAGTCGTTAAAATGAAGACTAGGCCCACACATGCATTCAACATCTTTAGTATCTCTGAAGCATCCCATTATTTCGCAATAGTCACAGATAAAGCGTGCGTGAAAGAACCATGGCAACAAGGGGGAAGTCCCTGGCAAAATTCTGGAGAAAAAACCCACTCTGACAGCAAAACGAATATACTTGCATACAACAACAAAAATGTGTGGCGTTAAACAGTAGCGACGCGCTCTCCCTGGTGAAAGCAGCCCTATTTTCACACAGAGAAATCTCTTGTGACAAATTGTAATGCCAATGCAAAACGATACATTCAATACAGTTTAAGTTTCTCAAGCAAGAAGGCGTCACTGTGTTCGGACAAGCCCATATACGCTAAACCTCATCTGCTAGGCAGATGCCAGCCCAGCAACATAACTCAGCGCGCTTAGTCAGACAATGAGTACATGCATATATATTTATGTTATCAGAGTGGGTTTCTTCTGAAGATTTTAGCCAGAGGACAACACTTATGTTATGTGCACTTATGCTAAGTGCATATTGCTCACAGGACCTCGGCTTGTCGTCTCACCCGAATGACTAGACGTTAGAATACAATACAATACGATACGATACGATACGATACGATACGATACGATAGCACAATGATGTATGGCTGGTGGGCTGACGAGTTGCTCAATTGGTTGGTTGGTGGGTGAGTGGGTGGATGTGAATGGTAGAGGTGGGGTGGAAGGACGGATGGTGAGAATGAACAGTGTGGGAAACGTGATCTCCATGGTCATCGATTGTAGGGAGGGGGCGGTGGGGTTGCTGTCAGAGAATTGATTGTGCTCCTGGCTATTTGCACAGCGGGGACGGTGCAATACTTCAGTAGGCTGAAATCTGTACTCTCTGTCCCAGTTTGTCTGTCTCTGTGTCTATCTCTTTCTGTCTATATACCTGTCTATCTGTCTATATCCCTTCTTCCGTTTCTTCCTTCGTCGCTTTCATTGTGTTTCAGTATTTGTCCCTCTCTCACTCTGTCTCTCTTTGCCTCTATCCCTGTATCTCTATTTCTTTCTCTTCCTGTTTCTGTCTCTCTGACTGTCTGTCTGTTCCCTTCTGTCTGTCTCCCTCTGTCTGTCTGTCTGTCCCTCTCTCCCTATGGAGAGAGAGTTCCAATCTCTGTATCTCTGCCCCATTGCCTCTCTCTCTCTCTCATTCACTCAGCACCACCACCCCTACCCTTCTCTTTCTATCTTTCTCTTCCCCCTTCTCCCTGTCTCTCCTCTCTCTCTCCACCTTCACTCTTCGAATTCTTCCATCACTCCTCCACCTCTCTTCTCTCCTCTCTTCCCTTACCTCCCTCTACACCCCCCTCCCTCCTCCCACCCGCCCCATCACCGCGCCAATCCTCACCATCTCTCTCTCTCTCTCTCTCTCTCTCTCTCTCTCTCTCTCACCGACACAATGTCTCCCTGTCACAGACAGCGTTGTTCATGAGTCTGTTAGCACCACACGGGCGTGTGGGGACAGAGTGGTTTGGGAGGGTTTGGGGGTGGAGGGTGTTGCGGAAGCAGGTGCAGGGGGGCGGGATCGTTTACCTCCAAATGGCCCTGTGTGGGTGGATCAACACCACCCCGAATCGTGGAATTGTTTGCTCCACCAACATGCCCTCCCAGGGGCGGATACGGTACCCGGCCTCTGTGTGTGTGTATGTGTGTGTGTGTGTGTGTGTGTGTGTGTGTGTGTGTGTTTCTGTCTTTACCTCTTTCAATCTCTCTGGAGCAACACAACCCCGAAACGTGGAATTGTTGGGATATTGTTTGCTGCACCACCACCACCACCACCTACCACCCGGGAGATTCCGGTACCCCAGAACACACCCACGATGAAAGAGTGGAGTAGAATGTCCCCACCCCCACCCCCCGCGCTCTTCCTCCTCTCCTCCCTCCCCCCGCACACACACACCACTGTTTCCCATTCCTTACTGATTTTTTTTTTTAATAGATTTTTTTTTTTAAAGGGGGTTTGTTTTCGTCCTACACCTTCCCCCCACCCACCCCCACCCCCAACTCCTTGTTTTCACATACGCCTTGCTTATCAAAAAGAAAATTCCCAAGAATAAGTACAGAACGTTAGAAATTGAACATGTCTTTAGTACCAATGCACCTGGCTCACAAAAACTTTCTGGAGGCGGAGTAAAGCCAAAAAAAAAAAAAAAAAAAGCAACATGTGTGAATTCATACAAATACAACAAGTTGTAAATAAACTAAAACTAAGGGTCTCCCAGGCGCGCAAGCTCATTTTCTTCGTGTATCATAAGGCAACAAGACACGGACAACCTGTTCTGAGCACAAGAGAGCAGCTGAACTCTGCCACGGACACTACCTTCTCCATGGCCAAAACCAGGTTCCGGAACACAGAGGACCAGGTTCACAAGCCTGATACCAGTCTTTCGTAGCCATACTGTGATAAACGCATAACGACACCTTGGTTTGTTAGAGGGCGCGCCACGACTACACTGTATGGCAGCCACCAAGAGCTGAAGAAAACAACGCCATTCATCACCAGAGCTGGACTGATGGTGTGGCTGTGAACGCCAAGAAGATACCAGTTTTCAGCAAGCGACTTCTGAGCCATATAATAAATTTCTCTTATTGGAGATGATAAACGCTAGCCAAACGTTAACTACGGACAGATCTATAGCCAGGACTCCGTCCCTCATAAACGCTCGACCTCTCTCTCTCTCTCTCTCTCTCTCTCATTTTGAAGAGATGGATGGATGGATGGATGGATGGTTTATTCATATAAGGCCATTGCCCCTCATGAATGGGGTAAACAGTCATTTTGAAGAGAGAGGGGGAGAAAGAGATGGTGAGGATATTTTTAAGTCCCTAGATTGTTCAAAGCGTCAATCCCCCCCCTCTCTCTCTCTCTCTCTCTCTCTCTCTCTCTCTCTCTCTCTCTCTCTCAATCACCGTCACCTCCTCAATTTGAACTGAGACATTCGTTCCAAGATTGGACTGTTCTGCCATCGCATTCGCTGCTCAAGTTCTACGTTTTTAACACCATCAAGAGTAAATCCATCGTCAGCAAGACGGAGGGAAGCCAGTAATTTGTAGCCCAGAGAGACAGAGAGAGAAGCCCATTCTAATAGTTTTTTTGTTTTGGGTTTGGTTCTTTTTCCCCTTTCAAACAGAGCTCGTTTGGCGTTGTTTTGATCGTGTGTATTATCTGCCTTGCAAAGAGCACGATCTTGTGTGTGTGTGTGTGTGTGTGTGCGCGCGTACGTGCGTGCGTGTGGGTTTGCGTGTGTGTGTGTGAGAGAGAGAGAGAGGGTGATGAGGGGGGGGGGGACGGTTGGTGGGGCTTAGGGAGGAGACAGAGTGTGCCAAATCAATATTATGGTTTGTCTGTGTTTGTGTCTGGCCAAAGTGCAAGCTGTGGCAGATTGGATTTGTCAGCTGCTCGTAAATAGATTTCCCTGTACTTCTAGGAATTCCTGTTGATCACCTCTCTTTGCCTGCCCCTGCTCCCCCACCCCCACCCCCACCCCACCCCTCCCCCTCTCGCTATGTTTTTGTTGTTGTTTTTTTTAACAGAGTGCCTATAGGCACTCCTGTGTTTTAAGAGAGGAAAAGGACGGGGAAAGACAGAGAAAGAGACAGGGAGAAACAGAAAGAGATGAGGGGAGAAACAGAAAGGAGGCGAGGGGGGAGGGTGGGGGTGTGCAGAGAGAAATTGAGCAAGCAGGAACAAGGAGACGGACTCTCTGACACCTTGACACTTAAATGTCATCGGTCATCAGATCCTTACGACAGGGCTGAGTACGTCAACACTTGGGTTTTTTTGGGGGGGTTTCATTTCGCACAGCGAAGCATCATGATACAGAACTGAAATAAAGTGGCGACAAACACTGAAAGAAAACTACAACAAAGAAAACATCTTTGCTTGATAAGAATACGTGGTGGCAACTGGTGAGAGAGAGACAGAGAGAGAGAGAGGCAGAGGGACAGATTAGGAGAGGCAGGGGGAAAAAGACAGGAAGGAAGCGAGAGAGACAGGGAAAGGAAAGGGGACGGAGAGGTAAATGTAACGGTGATCTTGTGTAATTTCCCTCTGTGACGTACAAGGGACAAGGGGAACTGATTGGAACACCCCGGGCACCGAGTAAATAAGTGACACCCCCTCCCTCGCTTTCCTTCTCTCTCTCTCTCTCTCTGGGCTTTATGTGCTGAATGGACAATACGCCAATGTTGTTCGTACGCCTGTCTGTCTGTCTTTGCCTCTCACTGCCCATGTTACTATCTGTCTGTCTGACTCTCTTTTTTTTTCTCTGTGTCCGTCTATCTGTCTGTCCCTCTCTTTTTTTCTCTATGTCTGTCTCTGCATGTCTTTATTTCTATGTTAGCAGCAATGTGTATGACACTTAGGTATGATATATTGTTTCCTTTTGTTTAGCACTTTCAAATGGGGCGAGGGCTTTATATTGAATAAATCATTTGTTATGTTTGCCTCTCTCTCTCTCTCTCTCTCTCTCTCTCTCTCTCTCTCTATCTATCTATCTATCTATCTATCTATCTCTCATTCCCGCTGCCAATCCTGCATTTACGTTCGTTTTCATTCCTTTTTAAAAAAAATTTTTAAAGGGAAGTGGGGATGTTTTTTGTCTGCTAGCTCGCAATCTTTCCCCATCTACCGTAACCAGCCTCTTCTTCCTGTTCCTTTTCTCCCCCAACCCCGTTTTCTTTTTCTCCTTTTTTTTTTTTTTTTTTTTTTCTAATTCGTGTACTTTATTTTTTCGTCCTCTGCGCATTTTTCTTATCGTTATCCTTATTCTTTTTTTTCCTTCTTTTTTTTTTTTTATCTTCTTCTGCTTCTGCTTCGTCTATTTTGTATATTTCTCCTTATTCTTTTTCTCGCTCACCATTTTCTTCATTTTTTTGTCTTTCACGTCTTCTTTTTTCTCTTTTTTCATTATTATGGCATTACGGAATTTTATACGGAATCACCAACTTGATCATCTTTTTGGAGAAATGTCAAGACAGTCATCATCCCACCTTTTTCCTCTCATGCCAGATCTCTCTCTTTCTCTCTCTCTCTTTCTTTCTTTCTCTCATTATTTGTCACAGTCTGTCTGTTTTTCTCTCTTCCTATCTCTGTCTCAGTCTCTCTGTCTCAGTCTGTCTCTCTCTCTCTCTCTTTGTCTATGTCTCTCTGTCTCAGTCTTTGTCTGCCTGTCTGTCGTCTGTCTCTCTCTTTCACTATGTCTCTCTGTCTCAGTCTGTCTGCCTGTCTGTGTCTCTCTTTGTCTATGTCTCTGTCTCAGTCTTTGTCTGCCTGTCTGTCGTCTGTCTCTCTCTCTCTTTCACTATGTCTCTCTGTCTCAGTCTGTCTGTCTGTCTCTCTATGTATTTTAGTCTCTCTCGCTTGTTCGATCCCCTCTCTGCCTCCCTTTCCTCCCACTCCCACCCTCTTTCTCTCCCTCCCACTCTGTTCTTTCTCTCTCTTATCCTATTTCTCAGTGCCCCCAGTCTCTCCTCCCCACCCCACCCCACCTCTCTCTCTCTCTCTCCTCTCTCTCTCTCTCTCAACCCCCTTTTCTCTCTCCTTCACTCAGCCACTACCTCACTCACGTTGACAGACAGACAGACAGCTCCTTGATTTATCGACGTGATTGTGACCTAACCCAGCCGTCCTCCTTTCCCAGAATAGACGTGTGTACATGGGGCCCTGAACGTGAACTTCTCGTGGATTCCTCCTCGTTATCCATCATCGTTATCCCGTGAGCTCAGACAGACAGGCACAGGATCAGGCCATTTAAACAGAAACGAGAAAGCCACTATGTCATACCATAATCATTGCATAAATTTCGTGGGTAAGCAAAATAATTATCGGATGGATCAACAATTGTTCAACCAAAGTGTTTGGGCTATACCTTTTAGACTGTGTGTGTGTTGTGTGGCTGTGTTTGTTGTGTGTGTGTGGGGGGGGGGGGGGGGAGGGGGGTGCGCGTGAGTGTATGTGTGTGTGTTTTGTGTGTGTGTCTGTGTATGTGTGTTTGTTTCAAGTTGTGTTGAACAAATTGACGTTTATTCCAGTGTTATGTAATAAAAATGATACATTCTTAGTATGGCTGGCTTCATCAAGTTGTGTTATACTGATGTCGTACTTGGCTTGGTGACTTTACATTGCGACTGCTCGAAAAAATGCACACACATACACAAACATGCGCTCACTCCCACACCCTCCCAAACACACACACACACACACACACACACACACTCGAGAGACGAGAGAGGGTTTCGATTCTCATACACAAAATTAAGCCAGAAGAATGCGTACCCCGCACACACACACACACACATACACGCGGGCGCGCGCGCAAATACACGAATACTAAAATCACACACGACACACGCTCTACCAAATACATGCATAAAGCCAAATATCACACCATATGAATAGACGTCAAACCATAGACCCAGTATGTGAAAAGAGCCTTCAGTTAAACAGAAGGAGAACATAAATACAAGCACTATGAAACAATGAAACACACGATGTGAACACACGCGCGCGCACGTGCACACACAGAGACAGAAAAAAAACCAGAGAACAACAGACAAACCAGGAGACAGGAAGAGAAAAGATCGCCTCTGGCAGAATCAATACCTTCTTACAGACTTACTTTGGCCGCATTGACATTCAGGATCTCATTTCCCAAAGTAATAACGTGTTGAATGTGCCGCTGTTACGCAATGTGTTATTCTTGGACAAACATACATGTATACATACATACATGCATGCATGCATGCACGCACGCGTAACACATATAAAGACAAACGGACGTACAGACAGGCAGACAGACAGATATACACCACCACACTCTGCCCACCCACCCAAATGAGCTTCATTTATGGCAACGTGTTCATCAGCTTCGATTTTAACCCATTCACTTGGTCAGACGTTCAAAGGTGGCAAGATCACCCGGTGAATGGACATATACAGAATATAATAAACAAAGCCAACCAGATGATAGGAATAATTAAGAGAACATTTACGTATTTAGATAAAGATGTATTTCTTAAACTGTATAAAGCATTGGTTAGATCACAATATTGTGTGGCACCCATACCTCAAGAGACAATCTATAGCTATAGAAAGGGTACAAAGAAGAGCAGTTTAGGTATTAAAAGAATGCAAATCTATGAGCTATCAACAGAGACTTATATACTTAAATCTGCATTCATTAATGGGTAGAAGGCTAAGAGGGGATTTAATAGAAACATATAAAATGTTAAATTGCTATAAAGAAGTCAATGTGAATAATATTTTTAGAATGTCAGATTATGAGAGTACAATAAATTCAATGATGAATGTTTGTAAAGAGCACTGTAATACTAACCTAAGGAAAAATTCATTAGCTAATAGAATTGCACATATATGGAATGCACTACCTGTCGAAACTAAACATGCACAAAATACTCATGTGTTCAAAAATCTCCTTGATATGAACATCAATTTAAAAGAATTTTTTTTTTACTTTGACAAGTGATTTACAGAACGTGTAAAAGAAAACATATATGTATCCCACAAATAAAAGGAGGCCGATATTGAAGGGGACATAAAAAAAAAAGGCCGTGAGGCCTAGGCAGTCAAATGCCAGTCCCTACACTACTACTACTACTAGACCCCAGCAGGTGATATCATTACTGACCACCTCAATACCCATCCCAGCCCCCTTCCGTACCTCAAAGGAAGCAAAATGGATGATTCCTCAGTCGTGTTCGCTCTTCTCGGGTCCATGGCTTTCATCCCTCATCTCTGACATTCTGTGAGTGCTTGATGTATGTTCTCAATTTGTCTTTAACGTATGTTGTGGATCAGGCTATGGGTTGTGTTTTGGACTTTTTTCTCTGACGTATGTTGTTGCTCTGACGTAGGTATGACGTCTTCGGTTTTTATTTTTGACGTATGTTGTCGTTCGTTTTGTGTGTGTGTGTGTGTGTGTTAGGAAGTTCTATTTTGTTTATTTGTCTGGTTCACTTTTTGTTTATTTAATTGTTTATCTTTTTATTTCATTGTTTATTGTTTATTTAAATGTTTGGTTACTTATTGTGTTTAATTTCATTTTACTATTGTTCATCTCTTTCATTGCCGCAGTATGTGTCTGGCTTTTAATGCCTGACCATTGCGTAAGGTCTGTGGGCAGGTCAAGAATCTCTCTTTACATTTGCACAAGCATGGAAACATAAATGTTACACTTTGGAGATAATGACTGATTAACTGTTTGTTGCTGTGGAGATAACTGTGTGATGACTGATTAACTGTTTGTTGCTGTGGAGGTAAGTGTGTGATGACTGATTAACTGTTTGTTGAGCAGTGGAGATAACTGTGTGATGACTGATTAACTGTTTGTTGAGCAGTGGAGATAACTGTGTGATGACTGATTAAGTGTTGCTGTGGAGACAACTGTGTGATGACTGATTAACTGTTTGTTGAGCTGTGGAGGTAACTGTGTGATTACTGATTAACTGTTGCTATGTAGATAACTGTGTGATGACTGATTAACTGTTTGTTGAGCTGTGGAGATAACTGTGTGATGACTGATTAACTGTTTGTTGAGCTGTGGAAATAACTGTGTGATGACTGATTAACTGTTTGTTGAGCTGTGGAGATAACTTTCTGATGACGACTGATTAACTCTTTGTTGAGCTGTGGAGAAAACTGTGTGATGACTGATTAACTGTTTGTTGAGCTGTGGAGATGAGTGTGTGATGATTGATTAACTGTTGCTATGGAGATAACTGTGTGATGACTGATTAACTGTTTGTTGAGCTGTGGAGATAACTGTGTGATGACTGATTAACTGTTTGTTGAGCTGTGGAGATGACTGTGTGATGACTGATTAACTGTTGCTATGGAGATAACTGTGTGATGACTGATTAAGTGTTTGTTGAGCTGTGGAGATAACTGTGTGATGACTGATTAACTGTTTGTTGCTGTGGGGATAACTGTGTGATGACTGATTAACTGTTTGTTGCTGTGGTGATAACAGTGTGATGACTGATTAAGTGTTTGTTGAGCTGTGGAGATAACTGTGTGATGACTGATTAACTGTTTGTTGCTGTGGGGATAACTGTGTGATGACTGATTAACTGTTTGTTGCTGTGGGGATAACTGTGTGATGACTGATTAAGTGTTGCTGTGGAGATGACTGTGTGATGACTGATTAACTGTTTGTTGCTGTGGTGATAACTGTGTAATGACTGATTAAGTGTTGCTGTGGAGATGACTGTGTCATGACTGATTAACTGTTTGTTGAGCTGTGGAGATAACTGTGTGATGACTGATTAACTGTTGCTATGGAGATAACTGTGTGATGACTGATTAACTGTTTGTTGCTGTTGAGATAACTGTGTGATGACTGATTAACTGTTTGTTGCTGTGGTGATAACAGTGTGATGACTGATTAAGTGTTTGTTGAGCTGTGGAGATGACTGTGTGATGACTGATTAACTGTTTGTTGCTGTGGGGATAACTGTGTGATGACTGATTAAGTGTTGCTGTGGAGATGACTGTGTGATGACTGATTAACTGTTTGTTGCTGTGGTGATAACTGTGTAATGACTGATTAAGTGTTGCTGTTGAGATGACTGTGTGATGACTGATTAACTGTTTGTTGCTGTGGTGATAACTGTGTAATGACTGATTAAGTGTTGCTGTGGAGATGACTGTGTGATGACTGGTTAACTGTTTGTTGAGCTGTGGAGATAACTGTGTGATGACGACTGATTAACTGTTTGTTGAGCTGTGGAGATAACTGTGTGATGACTGATTAACTTTTTGTTGAGCTGTGGAGATGACTGTGTGATGACTGATTAACTGTTTGTTGCTGTGGAGATGACTGTGTGATGACTGATTAACTTTTTGTTGAGCTGTTGAGATAACTGTGTAATGACTGATTAACTGTTTGTTGCTATGGAGATAACTGTGTGATGATGACTGATTAACTGTTGCTGTGGAGATAACTGTGTGATGACTGATTAACTCATTTTTGAACTGTGGAGATAACTGTGATGACTGATTAACTTATTGTTGAGCTGTGGAGATAACTGTGTGATGACTGATTAACTGTTTGTTGCTGTGTGGATAAGTGTGTGATGACTGATTAACTGTTGTGATGCAGGCACGCTGATGTTGTCACTAATATTACTTTTGTCATCGTGTGAATCTATGTTTTTTCTATATAAAAAAATAGATAACAGTTTTAAGAAAGGAAAAACAAACAAGCAAGTAAAGACATGTACAGTACCCAGGCTTCAGGCGGGTCAGCTACTTAGGAGTAGATAATTATCACACTCACATACATACGCGCACACACAAACACACAGACACACACACTCTTTCTCTCTCTCTCTCTCTGTCTCTCTCTCTCTTTCTCTCTCTCTCTCATACGCACACGCACACACATACACTCTGTATCTCTCTCTCTCTCTCTCTCTCTCTCTCTCTCTCTCTCTCTCTCTCTCTCTCTCGGCACTTGTGTAATTGTTGTACGATTGCCCCCTTCAGTAAGGGGCCTTGGCCTAAACTGAATAAAGCATTTCGCATTCTCTCTCTCTCTCTCTCTCTCTCTCTCTCTCTCTCTCTCTCTCTCTCTCTGTGTGTCTCTTGTGTTTGTGTGTGTTTGAGTATTGTGAGTGTATCGAATACATCTATTACTCTGACTGGGAATTACTTGTCTGTGTATCTGTGTCTGTGTGATGTGTGTATGAATGCAATTATCAATCTTATTTGAAATGTGTGTTAGTGTGTGTGTGCGTGTGTGTGTTCGAGCATGCGTGCGTGCATCTGTCTGTTTGTCTGCCCATCTCTGTTTGTCTCTGTGTGTCTGTCTGACTGTCTGTCTATCCCTCTCTCTCTCTTTCCCTCTCTCTCTCTCTATATCTCTCTCGGCACCTCTCTTCCTCTTTCCCCACCTCATGTCAACCTTTTAAACACATCACAGAGTAGGTCCAACCCAATCCCTTACTCGCAAAGATTTCCCTGAAGCAGTGGGCCAACGCGCTGTTCCTCTCGCTGTCCCACAGTAGATCAGCATGACACCGTCATCGATTAAACGTCATTGGCGGGACCACGTGTGATCGATCATCTTGTGATAAACGTCACGGAAACAATATTAAACACGGCTGACTGCAATCACACCTGGCGACTGGGGTTCTGCACCGAACACATTGACAGACAAACACACACACACACACACACACACACACACACACACACACACACACACACACATCGTATAATATCACTTAAAGTGGAAGATGTTAAACTGAAGACTACTACTACTACTACTACTACTACTACACACACACACACACACACACACACACACACACACACACACAGGGGATGGGGATGGTAAATGAATAGTTAGATAGATAGGTCGATGTATAGGCTGATTTTGACTGAGAAACAGAAAAGAGAAAGCCACTATGTCATAACATAATCATTGCATAAATTTCGTGGGAAAGCAAAATAATTATCGGATGGATCAACAATTGTTCAACCAAGGTGTTTGGGCTATACCTTTTAGACTGTGTGTGTTGTGTGGCTGTGAGGGGGGGGGGGGTGCGCATGAGTGTGTTTTGTGTGTGTGTCTGTGTATGTGTGTTTGTTTCAAGTTGTGTTGAACAAATTGACGTTTATTCCAGTGTTATGTAATAAAAATGATAAATTCTTAGTATGGCTGGCTTCATCAATTTGTGTTATACTGATATCGTACTTGGCTTGGCGACTTTACATTGCGACTGCTCGAAAAAATGCATACACATACACATACACAAACATGCGCTCACTCCCACACCCTCCCAAACACACACACACACGCGCACACACACACACACACACACACACACACACACACACACACATACTCGAGACACGAGAGAGGGTTTCGATTCTCATACACAAAATTAAGCCAGAAGAATGCGTACCTCGCGCACACACGCGCGCGGGCGCGCGCGCAAATACACGAATACTAAAATCACACACGACACACGCTCTACCAAATACATGCATAAAGCCAAAAATCACACCATATGAATAGACGTCAAACCATACACCCAGTATGTGAAAAGAGTCTTCAGTTAAACAGAAGGAGAACATAAATACAAGCACTATGAAACACTGAAACACACTGACGATGTGAACACACACGCGCGCACGTGCACACACAGAGACAGAAAAAAAACAGAAAAACAGACAAACCAGGAAACAGGAAGAGAAAAGATCGCCTCTGGCAGAATCAATACCTTCTTACAGACTTACTTTGGCCACATTGACATTCAGGATCTCATTTCCCAAAGTAATAACGTGTTGAATGTGCCGCTGTTACGCAATGTGTTATTCTTGGACAAACATACATGTATACATACATACATGCATGCATGCATGCGCGCACGCGTAACACATATAAAGACAAACGGACATGCAGACAGACATACACCACCACACCCTGCCCATCCACCCAAATAAGCTTCATTTATGGCAACGTGTTCATCAGCTTCGATTTTAACATATGCAGAATATAATAAACAAAGCCAACCAGATGATAGGAATAATTAAGAGAACATTTACATATTTAAATAAAGATATATTTCTTAAACTGTATAAAGCATTGGTTAGATCACAATATTGTGTGGCACCCATACCTCAAGAAACAATCTATAGCTATAGAAAAGGTACAAAGAAGAGCAACTAAGTTATTAAAAGAATGCAAATCTTTGAGCTATCAACAGAGACTTATATACTTAAATCTGCATTCATTAATGGGTAGAAGGCTAAGAGGGGATTTAACAGAAACATACAAAATGTTAAATTGCTATAATGAAGTCAATGTGAATAATATTTTTAGAATGTCAGATTATGAGAGTACAATAAATTCAATGATGAATGTTTGTAAAGAGCACTGTAATACTAACCTAAGGAAAAATTCATTAGCTAATAGAATTGCACATATATGGAATGCACTACCTATCGAAACTAAACTTGCACCAAATACTAATGTATTCAAAAATCTCCTTGATATGAACATCAGTTTAAAAGAAAAATTTATTGACTTTGACGAGTGATTTACAGAACGTGTAAAAGAAAACATATGTATCCCTCAAATAAAAGGAGACCGATATTGATGGGGACATAAAAAAAGGCCGTGAGGCCTAGGCAGTCAAATGCCAGTCCCTACACAGACAGACAGACAAACACACACACACACACACACACACACACACACAGGGGGGTGGGTATGTTAGATGAATAGTTAGATAGATAGGTCGATGTATAGGCTGATATTGACTGAGATAGGTGGGTAAATACATAATTCAATGTTGCCCTCGACGAAGTTTATTCATAAATATATGTTTTCTGCCGGAGACACTGCTATTAGACCCACAGAAATTCTCTTCACAACCAGATGGAACTTTAACAATGCACAGGCCCTATTCCATCGTCAGGAGCGGATGTAATCCTCCTGAGACTGAATAATCCTATCCTGGGCCGTTTCGATCCTTTACAATAATCATCAGAATGCACGCGTGGTACTGACAGATGTTTATTCAGACTTCCAAGCCAGGATTATAAGATGGGGGAACAGCAGACATGTTGTTTGATTTTTCCATTTCATGTCGTGAGCACAGACATCAACATGAAATAAAGGAGGGGAATGTCTGACGTTTCTGTGGTGACGTCATTCTACCTCTGAATCATTCATGCGACGTCATTTGGGAAATGAAGAAAGTCTTACAAAGACGTGACCCACTGTATTCATGTTTGTGTGTGTGTGTGCAAAAGGACAGGACAAAAAATGTAAGACAAGCAGAGACAAGGAAACATTCTTGAACATTCTTCTTGTTCAAGTTCTTGATATTTTAGCAGCGTATTAATCCGAAGAGACTTGATATTTCGAGATAAACATACACACACACACGCGCGCGCGCGCACGCACTCATTCACACACCAACACAAACTCTCTCTCTCTCTCTCTCTCTCTCTCTCTCTCACACACACACACACACACACACGCATTTCCCAACCCGCCATTCTATCTGGACTGCCCGGAAAGTAAAAAAAAAAACCAAAAAAAACTTAATGTCAGTCTCTCTCTCTGGCTGGCACACCGCTGTACTTAACTAGTCAGCACTCTGCATCACACACACACACACGCCCGCGCGCACACACACACACGCGCGCACACACACACACACACACACACACACACACACACACACACACACACACACACGCATTTCCCAACCCGCCATTCTATCTGGACTGCCCGGAAAGTTAAAAAAAAAAAATTAATGTCAGTCTCTCTCTCTCTCTGTGGCTGGCACACCGCTGTACTTAACTAGTCAGCACTCTGCATCACACACGCGCACGCGCGCGCGCGCACACACACACACACACACACACACACACACACACACACACACACAAAGGGAGACAAACGGACAGACAGCCCAACCGAACCCGCCCTGCAGACAGATGTAGCTGCACATTATTTGGCCAGCGATCTGATCTCCGAGGTTGTAATGGGACCTGAAAAGAAATGCGTCCGGCCAAAAAGACAGCGAACGGATCTGTGAAATTACGTGCAACCAAGCAACAGCCGCAGCTGCCATTTTTTTTCCCTGCCTGTGACGTCACATGGTGTGGGTGTGGGTGTGTGTGTTGGGGGCGGAGGGGTGGGGAGAGGAGGGACGGGTGTAGAGGGTGGGGTGGTGGGGGTGGGTGGGTGGGGGGGGGGGGGGATCTAAAGCCCGTCACACACATAATCGCGAAGCTACGGTTTCCGAATCCTCGGATGAACCGGCTGTGAGTGTGAGTCGTGGTTTTGGTTAAAATTTGTGCCATTCCTGCTTGAATCTTTTGATCACTTTAATCAAGTCACTTTAATGTCCTGGAAAATACAAGGGAAATGAAACTGGCTTGCGGGCGACAAAATAGCATGAGATAGAATACTAATAGCAGAAAAACGTTTTACATACATAATTTTGTATATAAAAAACAATAATATATAAAATGATGATAATAAATAATAATAATACTAAAATAATAATGATAGTAATAATAATGAATGAATAGATAAATAAATGTTTGATTAATCAGGCAATCATATAACTGAAAATTATAGCACAATCAAAGCGTACAAAAGAACATAATATTAAAAACCATTTAAAAAATATATAAGTTCTTTCGCTTTTTCGCTTTCACACATAAACTCTCCAACCTCCCCCTCCCCTACCCTAAATCGCCCTCTCCCTTCTTTCTCTCTGTTTTAACTCTCTCCATACGAACGGCGAAAGAGACGACGTTAACAGCGTTTCACCCCAATTATCACCATCAAAATATTGCAAGCGGAAGGCTCTTATACTGAAGAGGTGAATGTTGACAAAGAATACCACTATTCTGACGACGGAAGCTAAAGGTTGGGTCATTCAGACACCCACTGGACATCCGAGGGGTCTGTGTAGAGGAGAAGAGAGGACTGGCCGTACTGAGTGAGTTAACCACCCCACCCACCGCTCCAGTTTTCCACCATCTCTCACATCTCCCACTCGGAACTCCTTACACTCACATTACAGCAATTCAATTTGTTGCCTTGCATCTTACAAGAAAGAAAACGACCGCGGGCATGCCAGCAAGTGAGCATTGATACAAGTGGAAAAGGGCTTTATATTGAGTGAATTAAAAGGAAAAATAAAGAACGTCAGGGTTTTACCTTTTTCTTCATTAGACGCCGTGTCTTTTCGGAATGCAACACTCTCTCGTCATCAGGGAGATCAAAAAACGTGTGAATGACGTAGTTGGCAGGGTTGCATGAGCAATCTTTACAGTGCTAATTTTGCTTAGCGTTTAGATTTTTTTCGAAATCTATGAAATTAGCGAAAGGAAGTTCTATGCTACGAAACTTAACGCTGCTGGGATCGTTTATGCAATCCAGCCCTGGTTTTGTATATTTGCAATGGTCAGTGTAGCTTCGATTTCCATGTCTTTGAAAGTATTAGTTACTTGTCATAAATTTGAGCTGCGTTGAATCGTACGTCACTAATGAAATGGCTGGGGAGAGAGTGGGGGTGAGAGGGGTGAAATGAAAGTAGAGAGTCACTCGCTGCATTTTGGACTGTTACCTTTAAACCATGTCCTCATGTTGTCCCGTTGTGATTTATACGCAACAGGATTTAATGGTCAGTGTTTGCACAACACCAGCTTAGTATTATTATTATCATTATTCTCTGTGAAGGGTGACTGGGGCGCCACAGAAGAACTGTTCACCAGATTCCTCCGGGTCTGTCGGTTGTTTGTCAAAGCCTGGGTCTCCGCAAACGGGTTTTTTTTTTTTTCCTCTCTCTCTCAAGGACTGATCAGCCTGTTGGGTTTGGGTCATGCGAGGGTCAGGCATTTTGAACCTTTTTCTTCAGCAGATGTGGTGCAGCGTACATGGATCTGTCCGCACGCTCTGAAAATGAAACTTCATCCGTCCATTCTGCAATGTCGTAGTCCATCGTTTTCCCCCTCCATCTCCCTCCCTAAACAGTTCCTTGGAGAGTTGTTTTAGCAAGGCCATTCAGTGGATCCTGTGACGACAACACCAACTCTGAGGCCAAAAGAACATTGTTGTGACGTAATTCTGTCGGACAGCAGACAAGCAAGGTAACTTGAAAGGGCACACAGCTTCACGTCACAACTGCTGAAGCTTTCCTTCAGGTAAATACTGGACCTCTTGTTCTGCTTCCTCTCCCCTAACTTTGTGAAGAGACATTGAGGCACCACACAGAACTGTTCACCAGATTCCTCCAAGTCTTTCCGTTGTGCACCAAAGCCTGGGTCTGCACATGGCCAAGTCAGGTTAGAGGATTACAAGGTACAGAGAAACAAACATAGGGATGACCTCCCTATACTTATCTGGTGTGTGAGCTTAAAGCAGCCATGGTGTAAATTTGTGCGCTGTTGAAGGAACCAAAGTTCCAGCGTGTTTGCTGTTCAACATCTACATAAATTTATCGTTTCTATCCTATTTTAGACCCTATTTTATGCAGGAATTACACATTGTCATGCTAAGTTTTAAGTATAACAATCCTCACAAGTGTTCCGAAGACGGACTGTGGCTGCCTTAAAATCGGTCCCAGTATGGAATGCTGTCACCATCGTGAAGAATGAATCAAAAGCTCGAGGTTAGCGTCCAGGGCTCCCCTGAACAACGCCATACAGGCCTCCCACATGGACATACATTCAGGATCCAAACCCTCCAACAACGCAACTTTCACATAACCAAGACCCAGTCCCCGAGCAGCTTGACCTGAAGACCTTTCTGCCAATAGATGGTTAAAGTCAACTCTACAGCAGTTAGTGTGTTAGGGTGCGTGATCACAAATACACCAGCGATCCCCGCAGGCGTGCTAAGGGCGGCGGAAAGGGTCCGGGCAGCACGAGCAAACAATTTCACGCTTGTCTAGGGCACCGCTGACCGACGCAACACATGCAAACAGCATCAGGGTCCAGGTGGTGCTGTCCATCAAAATTAATGGGGTTCACTTGTCCCTGCACGTGCACGCAGCATCTGTGTGTGTGTGTGTGTGTGTGTGTGTGTGTGTGTGTGCACCTGTTGTTGCGGATGATTTGCAGTAGCTGGACTGTATGACGAGAGTTAATTCCCTTCTTTTTGCTTCAACCGCTTACCACACACTTCCTCCATCTCCTACCCATCCATCTCTCCTCAACCCCATCCCCTTATATTACCTTCTTCTCCTGCTCCCTACCCCCCTCCCACCTCCTTTAGACCCCACCCATCCACCTTCTTCAAAGGGTTTTCTTATCCGGAACAGGATTTTGGATTTGTGTGTGTCTGTGCTGTGTCTTTGTGTGTGTGTGTGACACAGTGTTTGTTTCGGATAGTGTTTAAAAACAGCATCCATCGATGTGTCGTTTGATTAAACGGGACAAAGTGATTATAAATCTCAATGCGTCTGTCATACAGCATTTATATAATGCGCGCGCCCAGGCATATAAAAGAGTACACCCAGAGAACTGTTTGCTGCGGTATACTCTTTCTTTGAAGAGGAGTTACTACGGAGCCAACTGATTCCAGCCAACGTGTTCTGTCAACTGTTCCAATCAGCACATCGTCAGAAATTTATTCAAAGATTTTACCAAGTCTCCAGGTCAACCGAGAAAAACGGAAGTGCTCGAAAAGAACGTATTTGAGCTTTCGGTGGAAAACCGTTCCAGTCTGAGTGAGATTATTCTGTCTGTCTGTCTGTCTCTCACTCTCTCTCTGTGGATATGCTTATCTGCATCTCAGTTTTACACGGTGCCTGTTATTGTGCTTGTTGTCAGTCTCTTCCTCTGTGTGTGTGTGTGTGTGTGTGTGTGTGTGTGTGTGTGTGTGTGTGTGTGATCCTCTCTCTGCATATCTCCATCGTTTACGACACAGCGATACCTGTAGTTATGCTCATTGTCTCACTCCGTGTTGATCAGTATCTTATCTCTCCTTCCCCTCTCTCTCTCTTTCTCCCCCCCCCTCTCTCTCTCTCTCTCTCTCTCTCTCTCTCTCTCTCTCTCTCTCTCTCCCTCTCTCTCTCTCCCTATCCCTCTCTCTCTCTTTTAGAATCGTGAGCATGTTTACTAAGCCTGTTGTATGCGTGATTGCATTACCACCCTCCCCAAAGGACACCCCACCTCCACCTCACCAACACCCCCGCCGGTGTGTGATTTTACGTCCCGCACGCACCTCCTCACATGACGTCATTGTAACGTCTGTCAGTGCTATTATTGTGTGCTGTTGTGTTTCTATCACCACTACCACCACCATAGGTAAATACGTGTTTTGCTGCATTTCTTATGGAGAATTTGTCGACTCCACTTTGCTGCGTCAGTGCGACTCCGTTTACATAATTTTGCCCTGCTCTTGTGCTGGTAACTGTTCTTTAAATTGCGGTCCCTATGCCTGCCAACAGGGCCGCTTGCCAAGGCAATAATACTTTGTGTCAGTGTCGTGTCTCACTTTTCTCTGTCTCTGTCTGTCTGTCTGTCTGTCAGTATGTCTGTCTGTCTGTCTCTCTCTCTCTCTCTCTCTCTCTCTCTCTCTCTCTCTCTCTCTCTCTTACTCAATACTTGTCTGTTTTCCACTGTCTCTGTCTCCGTCTGTCTGTCAGTATGTCTGTCTGTCTGTCTGTCTGTCTGTCTCTCTCTCTCTCTCTCTCTCTCTCTCTCTCTCTCTCTCACTCTCCCTCTCTCTCGCTCGCTCGCTACACCTGTCCGTTTGCTACTCTGTCTCCGTTTGTCTGTATGTCTGCCTGTATGTCCGTGTCTCTGTCTCTGTTTCTCTCTGTCTCTCTCTGTCTCTGTCTCTCTCAATATTTGTCTGTTTTCCACTGTCTCTGTCTCCGTCTGTTTGTCAGTCTGTCTGTCTGTCTGTCTGTCTGTCTCTCTCTCTCTCTCTCTCTCTCTCTCTCTCTCTCTCTCTCTCAATATTTGTCTGTTTTCCACTGTCTCTGTCTCCGTCTGTTTGTCAGTCTATCTGTCTGTCTGTCTGTCTGTCTGTCTCTCTCTCTCTCTCTCTCTCTCTCTCTCTCTCTCTCACTCTCTCCCTCTCTCTCTCTCTCTCTCTCACTCTCTCCCTCTCCCTCTCCCTCTCTCTCTCTCACTCACTCTCTCTACCTGTCCGTTTGCTACTCTGTCAGTCTCTCTCTCTCTATCTATCTCTCTCTCTCTCTCCCTCTGTCTCTCTCTCTCTCTGTTTCGCTTGTCATGATAATTATTCATGGCTTGTCACCGTCCACGTGAAGTTGGGCGCAGCACAGGAAATGGACTATTTTTTCTCCGTGTGTGTGTGTGTTTGTGTGTGTGTGCATCCGTGTGTGTGTGCGTCCATGTGTGTGTATGTGTGTGCGTGCGCGCGCGTGTGTGTGTCTATGTGTGCGCGCGTGTGTTAGTGGGTGTGTGGATGTGTGTTAGTGTGTGTGTGCGTACGCTTTGTCTGTGTGTGTGTGTGTGTGTGTGTGTGTGTGTGTGTGTGTGTGTGTGTGTGTGTGTGTGTGTGTGTGTTCTGAGCTCTGTATAATTTCTGAGTTAGGGTGTGCTTTTATCGTTGGTAACTGTTCATGTTACGGTTGTTGTTTCGGATGCTGCCGTCAGAACTGCTGATGCTGCTTCGTTTTTGGTGTGTGTGTCACGTGTGTGTGTGTGTGTTTCTGTGTGTGTGTGTGTGTGTGTGTGTGTGTGTGTGTGTGTGTGTTTAATCTTTGCCCTCAAGCGGAAATTCCCAGCTGATTATGTTGTTTAAGTAAATTACAATGTTCCCACCATGTCTGTAGTAGAATAGAATTCTCCTCTCTTCTTCTTCTTCTTTTCCATTCTGTCTTTCTTTTATCCTTTTCTTTTTCTCTTTCTTTCTTTTCTGTTGATGCCTTTGTTTTGTTGTTATTGCTGTTGTTGTTCAAGCGTTGTCCTCCTCCTCCTCCTCCTCCTCCTCCTTCTTCTTCTTCTTCTTCTTCTTCTCCTCCTCCTCATTCTTCTTCTTCTTCTTCTTCTTCTCCTCCTCCTCCTCTTTTTCCTCCTCCTCCTTCTTCTCCTTCTTCTTCTTCTTCTTCTTCTTCTTCTCGTCCTCATCCCACAGTCGTCTTTTTCACTCTGATGCGTTCAGTTTCAGTTTCACTTTCACTTTCTCAAGGAGGCGTCACTGCGTTCGGACAAATCCATACACGCTACACCACATCTGTTGAGCAGATGCCTGACCAGCAGCATAACCCAACGCGCTTAGTCAGGCCTTGAGTGCATGCTTACATATTTGTGTACCTATGAAAGTGGATTTAATTTTACGTAATTTCGCCAGAGGACAACACTCTCGTTGCCATGGGTTCTTTTTCAGTGCGCCAAGTGCGTGCTGCACACGGGACCTCGGTTTATCGTCTCATCCGAAAGACTAGACGCTCAGTTTGATTTTCCAGTCAAACTTAGGAGAAAGGGCGAGAGCGGGATTCGAACCCACACCCTCACGGACTCTCTGTATTGGCAGCTGAGCGTCTTAACCATTCTGCCACCTTCCTCCTGTGATGCGTTCAATAACTGCTATATGTCGTTGCGGTATGTTATTGCCGATGACAATACCGTGTGTGTCGACCGGCCTCACAACACAATAGTCTCACACTTCGGCGTATAATTAATGTTGGGGCATATTGTCTTTGGCGACAGTTATTTGTCGTAACAGCCTGTGGTCACTCAGCAGATTGCTGTTTTCACCTGGTGAGTTGTTGAGGTGTTGAGTTTACTCTCGTCACGAGGTCTGTGTTGAATGGGTGTTATTATGGTTTAGACAGTGTTCTCATTACGAAGAAATGACAACACACCGCGGCTTTAGATAAGCAGGACAACATGAAAATTTCAGTTGTACCAAGTCCTGTCGTGATAGGTATTAGTATCATGTCTTGATGTTTGTTTCTGTCTGTGTCTGTCTTCTACCCTTTCGACGCAAGTATTCGTTTGTTGCGTTAAGAAATACTGAGGAAAAGGATTTGTCCTCTCTTTTTGTCTATAGTCGTCTGTATGTATGTCTGTCTGTCTGCCTCTCTTTTCTCTCTCCCTCTCTCTCTCTCTCTCTCTCTCTCACACACACACACACACACATCGCGCTCGCAGACAGTGAGGAAAAAATAACGGTACGTATAACGAGTACGATTTTTGACTCACTTGTGTAAACAAAGTGAGTCTATGTTTTAACCCGGTGTTCGGTTGTCTGTGTGTGTGTGTGTGTCCGTGGTAAACTTTAACATTGACATTTTCTCTGCAAATACTTTGTCAGTTGACACCAAATTAGGCATGAAAATAGGAAAAATTCAGTTCTTTTTAGTCATCTTGTTTAAAACAATATTGCACCTCTGGGATGGGCGCAAAAAAATAAGAAATGAAGCCTGATTATATGCAAACTGCATTTACTGTTATATTTATATTTTTTGTATTCTCTAAACTTGGCACTTTGATCTGATATTCGACCCAACAACAAGAGCAGTCATAATTATCATTTTTTGTTCAAACAGGAACTTCTTTTGCTAAGCATGGAAGTTTTATTTATTTTGCAAACGTTTTGGTGCAGATAGTAAAAAAGGGAAATTACTCTAATTAATGCTAGGGGACTTAATTTGCTTTAAACTGATCTTTCTCATCTTAAACATTACATTTTGAAACAAGAGAGGCAAGGCCTTCAAGACTTGTGATGCACTTTTTTTTTTTAAATCCAAGCTTTTTATGTATTGAGTATAATTTCAAAATGTAATGTTTAAGATGAGAAAGATCAGTTTAAAGCAAACTAAGTCCCCAAGCATTAATTACAGAGTAATTTCCCTTATTTTACTGTCTGCACCAAAACGTTTGCAATAAACAAAACTTCCATGCTTAGCAAAAGAAGTTCCTGTTTGAAAAAAAAAAATGATAATAATGACAGATCTTTTGTTGGGTCGAATATCAGATCAAAGTGCCATGTTTAGAGAATACAAAAAATGCATTATACTCAATACATAAAAAGCTTGGATTTTTTTTTTTTTTTTTAAGTGTATCACAAGTGAGTCTTGAAGGCCTTGCCTCTCTTGTTTTTTTTTTTTTTTAATAATGAAGGTGGGGGCTGGGGCGTCACACGGCCCCATTCAAATGGGTACGGGTATGTTCATATTTGGCACACGCGGATGCTGTATATTGTATCCGGGATGTTGACCGTGTTGGCCGTCTCGTGCTGGAATGCTTTGTGATGTGGTGAGTGCACAGACATATATAGATGTAAATAGGTATCTCATTGGGTGAATATAGTTGTTTGTTGTTTTTTGTTGTAATCAGTGTTGGTATTGGAGGCGCTGTGGCAGAATGGGGTCGCGGGTAAGGCGCTGGACTCCGTTCTGATTCAGTGTCCAGGGTTCGATCCCCTTTTAAGGATCTGGTGCTGTGTCCTTGGGAAAGGCATTAGCACGCGCGCACTCGCGCGCTCGGACGCACGCGCGCGCACACACACACACACACACGGCACACACACACGCACACACACACACGCACATACACCGTCACACACACACACTGACACACGCACGCACACACACACACACAAACACACACACACACACACACACACACAGATAAAAAGAGAGACTGGAGAGAGAGAGAGAGACTCAAAAAAGAGACATAAAAAGAGAAAGACGGCAAGAGGACTGTCTGTCTGTCTGTCATGTCAGCCACGCGCGCGTTCCACGTGCACACACTACCACACCACAGGTCTCTGCTTAAAAGGGGGGAAAAAAAGATAGTGGTGGGTAATCGATTGTTTCCCTCCCCATGTCTGGCACCACCACACCACACGCGGGCTGCTGGGACGGACCTCCACTGCTGCCTGTGTGCCGCTTCCTTCCTTACCTCCCACCCTCCTCCCCACACCCTCTCACCACCCCCACCCCCGCTTTCAACCCCACCTCACATCTCTCCACCCCGCCCTCTTCTCTTTCTCTCTCTGTTACTACTCAGCAGTAGCAGTGTAAGCAGCGTGGGTTTCTCTCTCTTTCCCCCCCTCTCTCACTCTCTCTCTCTCTCTCTCTCGTTAAAGCTCGTGCAGTGAACAACTGTGAAACAGACGTCCTGTAGTTGTTACGGGAGATAAGGCGAAATCCGTGGTCTGTTTGTGTGCAGGTGATGATGGTTGCTTTGTATCTGTAGTGGGTTGTGGATTTACTTGTATCAGCAACAACTGCTACCGCGTGCATGTGTTGTGTCAGTGGAACTTGACTGGAAGCTGGTGTTGCAAGCATGCAGTGGTGTCGGTTGTTGTTGCTGCTGTTGCTGTTTGTGCTACGCTGACTGCGACGTAGTAGTGTCCCGTTCTTGTTGATTTCAGTCCGACGTGGTCGTCAAGCTTTTCGGGGCAGTGGTGGTTTTATGTGTGGGTGTAAGTGAATAGTGGTGTATAGAGTGTGGTCAGTTGATGGCCTGTATCACGCTGTGTGTGTTTGTGCGGAATATAGGATTGTGTGGGGAAGAAGAAGTCTTTAACATGCGGATGCTGTAGGTTTTTTTTTATTTATTTTGCGGGATGTTGACGGTGTTGGCTGGTTTGTGCTGGAATGCTTCGTGATGTGGTGAGTTTTTGTTTTGTTTTTTGTTTATTGTGTGTGTGTTTGTGTGTGTGTGCGTGCGCGCGCGTGTGTGTGTGTGTATGTGTGTGTGTGTGTTTTGAGTAGGGTCGTGTTGCGTTGCCTGATTGTTGTGGTGGTGATGGTTTTAGTGATGGGATGTGGTGAGAGTGTTAGTGTGTAGGAGTGGAGGGTATGTATGAATGTCAGTGTGCCATGGTGCGTTTGTGTCGATGTGTCTGTGTGGTGTATGTGTGTGTGTGCATTTTTGTGTGTGTGTGTGTGTATGTGTATGTGTGTGTGTGTGTGTGGCTGTATATATATATATATATATATATATATATATATATGTACATGTTCATCTTCGACTGAACTATACACATATTTTGACTCTTGTATGTATGTACAGTAACACAAAGGTTTACAATGAAAGTAGATAACCATCCTACCTTTTACAACCCAACGCTCAGAATCTTTCTCTTTTCTTTTTTTTTTAACCCACATAGACATGGCAAAATATCATCATCGTTATTATTGTCAGTATCATGGTTTCCCTGAGGAACGTGTGAAAGAGCGAAACACAACACAGATCACGTCAGGCCAAAAGCAGCCGTGTGGACTGATTAGACGGGCAATTCCGCTGGGACAGTCCCTGTTGGGTTAGCTTTGTCTCTGTCTCTGTCTCTGTCTCTGTCTCTCTTTGTGGTGGAAACAGGCTATTGATGCGGAAGCTGAAATCAT
>NC_134902.1:15433863-15471363 GCF_041734735.1 Babylonia areolata | reverse complement strand
GTGTGTGTGTAATGTACCCAGTGCTCTTTGCATACATCATATGTGAAAGCACTGATTTCATGTAACAGCGTGTTTTGACACATTCCATACTTCCGTTTCCAAAACAAAACGACTCTCCCCGTGCCGTTCTCGTTCTTTTTAGGTCAGTTTTTCTTGTTCGTTTGCAAATGAACATCTGATCACACGTGGGTTTTTTCACATGCGCATTCGCACACCTTCCCCTCTACACACACATACACACACACACGCGCACGCGCGCGCACACACTCACACACACACACAAACACACACACACACACACACACATACGCACGCACGCACAAACACACACACACACACACACACACACACACTCACACACACACACACACACACACACACCCGCCCGCCCTCATGCGCACACAAACACGCACGCACGCGCACTCTATCTCTCTATCCGACTCTCTTTCTCTACCTCTCTCTCCCTCCCTCTCTCTCTCTCTCTCTCTCCCTAAAAGTCTCTCTCACCCTCTCCCAGTCTCACTGACGGGTTACCGAACACGACAGCTGCATCAGCAATGAGAACACAGTCACCAGAAGGCTAGCACCCATCGTTAGTTTTATCTTTCTTTCCTGTCTGTCGGTGTACTGTTGCCTAGTGCTTTTCCCCGCGCGCGTGTATTTGTGTGTGTGTGTGTGTGTGCGTGCGAGTGTGTTTGTGTGTGTGTGTGTCTGTGCGTGCGTGTGTGCGCGTGTGTGTGTGTGTGATTAGGAATGTGTGTGTGTCTGTGCGTGCGTGTGTGTATGTGTGTGTGTGATTCGGAATGTGTGTGTGTGTGTGTGTGTGTGTGTGTGTGTGTGTGTGTGTGTGTGTGTGTGTTTCATAAAGTACAGAAGAGGTAGCGCCCATCATTAGACTGCGTGCGTGTGTGTGTGTGATTCGGAATGTGTGTGTGTGTGTGTGTGTGTGTGTGTGTGTGTGTGTGTGTGTGTGTGTTTCATAAAGTACAGAAGAGGTAGCGCCCATCATTAGACTTATCTGCAATCTGTATCTGTCTGTTTATTGCGATTTATTGCCTCTGTGTGTGTGTGTGTGTGTGTGTGTGTGCCGTGTGTGTGTCTGTGTGTGCCGTGTGTGTGTGTGTGTGTGTGTGTGTGTGTGTGTGTGTGTGTATGTGTGAGGGGATATACGTGTTGTGGTGTATGGGGAGTGGGGGCGGGCTCCTTTTTGCATTTTAGTGTGTGTGTGTGCGTGTGTTTGTGTGAGAGAGAGAGAGAGTGAGTTGTGATGTGTATGTGTTGTGTAGCATGTGTGTGTGTGTGTGTCTCTCTCTCGCTCTCTCTGTCTCTCTCTCTCTGTCTGTCTGTCTCTCTCTGTCTGTCTCTCTCTCTCTGTTTGGGTGTACGAGCGTGCGCGTGTGTATGTGTGTGTGCGTACGTTCCACACTACCTCTTAAAGGTTACATAAAAGGCAGCTGAAACAGCAATCATTGTTGCAATACATGTGTATTGGGGCAGAAGGGTTGTCCAGCTGTTCTTCAGCTTAGTTCCGTTCCTTCTTTTCTTGTTTTGTGTGATATATATATAGAGAGAGAGGGAGAGAGAGAGAGAGAGATGTGCGTGTGTGTGTCACGTATGTGATATATATATATATATATATATATATATATATATATATATATATCAATCTCTATATATATTTATTTATTTATATGTGTGTGATATATATACATACATATAATGAGATATAATTTATATGTGTGTGTATGTGTGTGCGTGCGTGTGTGTGTTATATGTATGTGCGTGTGTGTTATTTGTGGGTGGGTGTTTGTGGGAGAGGCCGGAGAGAGAGAGGATCTTTTTCTTTCTTTTTTTTTTAATGAGGGAAGTGGAATAAGCATGTATATGCTTTTTTTTACATCCAGCCCTCAGGGCAAAGAGAAATGAAATCAAAATGTTCACAAGATGACAAAAGGTTATAGAAAAACGCAGAGAGAGAGAGAGAGAGAGAGAGAGAGAGAGAGGATGAGTCAAGAGATGGGAATGGTGGAACAGGAAGCACGGTTAAGCTGGGGGAGGGTTCGCACTACCCCATCCCTACCTCTGAAGACTGGCAACGTACCAGATTTTAAAGTTCACATCAATCAGTCAGGTGGTTCGAAAGAGTCAATGTAGTGTTTTAACGGGAGATACCCACCACCACCACCACCCTCCTTTTTCACGCCCCCTCACTCCTCACCCCGTCCCTCCTCCCCCTTCCCGAGCCATCACCATCATCGCTTACCTCCCTTCCCCCATGGGGCAAAGCGAAAGTTTCCTCGTTTCTCTTAGTGTGGTAACGTTGAAAAGTTCTGCCGGTATACCTAACCGTCACATATCCTTAAAGCAGTACTTTTGCGTTGTTATCGTGGTGTAGTTTGTTGTGTGTTTTGTGCTGTGCTGTGTTGCGGTGCGTTGCCCTGCAATGCATTGCAGTGTATGGTGCAGTTTCGTGTGGTGTTGTGTGCGCTGTATTGTGTGGTTTCGTGTTATATTGTATTGCGCTGTTTTGCATTGCGTTGGATTGTTTTGTGTTGTGTGTTATATTGTTTTGTGTGTTTGCTTTATGCTGTCTCAAGGCCTGACTAAGCGCGTTGGGTTACGCTGCTGGTCAGGCATCTGCTTGGCAGATGTGGTGTAGCGTATATGGATTTGTCCGAACGCAGTGACGCCTCCTTGATACTGATACTGTGCTGAATTGTATTTTATTGTATTGTGTTGTATTGTATTGTGTCATGTAACTTTCTCGTCACAACAGATTTTCCAGTCCAGAACGTTCTCCTGTGAATCTGGACACTTATTCATCCCATTGTCCAGACCGGTCAGCTGTTATAAATGTTATGTCTGTCGTTCTGTTCTTGTCCCTGATTATGTGATTAGTGAAGATTCGCTGAAGTGGGCAGAGTACGAAGTTCATGAAATACGACTTCAGGTCAATTCAGAACGAAATATGTTCGCTTGGCTTCAGCGAAATTCGCTGAAGTAAGCGAAAGAGATTCGTGAAGTAAAACGTCTGACCGTTTAGTACAGATCGAAGCAGATTAAACTGTGAATTCGTAGCTCACTTAAAACGATTCATGTTAGCTAAAACTGCCCCAAATTCAGAAAGGAAGTAGGTTCACTAGCAGGTTTACGAAAGTTATTTTAGCTCGGTTGAAAAGCACGAGCCTTTTTTTCGGACTAGAGAGGAGAGGTTTAGAAATTTGACGTTTTGCAGTTTTACATCATGACTGTGGGCGGAAATAAACCAGGCGCCTTTTAGATAGAACCCAAACATGTGTCACTCCTTTGTAACATTGACTGCTTGGTATGGATACTTATATAGTGCCTTTCTTCCGTCAGAGACCATACTCCAAACGCTTTACAAACACGGAGTCCTTTACACAACAGACTGCCTACCTGGGCAGAGCCGACCTACAGTTTCCGTGAGGCGCTCTTCATTCGTTTCAGGGGAACATTCAGAACTGGCATACCCCCCCCCCCCTCTCTCTCTCTCTCTCTCTATCTATCTATCTATCTATCTATCTACCTGTCTATCTCACTGTACCCCGCTGCTACATAAGCTAATGACAAAGTACCAAAGTTTCGCTTGTCCCATAGTAGTTTATTTTGTTTCAATTATGTGTTTCCTTTCTGGTTCATTTTATCTGTTTTGCACCAGTTGTGTACTGATTTGTACGTACTGTCACTAGAGCTTTACAGCTAATGACATTAAACATTTCAGTGTTCAGTTCTCTCTCTGTCTCTCTCTCTGTCTCTCTCTCTCTCTCTGTGTCTCTGTCTCTCTCTCTCTCTCTCTCTCTCTCTCTCTATCTATCTATAGATCTATCTATCTATCTTCTCTTCACTTCTGCCTCTTTCCTCTCCCTGTCTCTGTGCCCAACGAACAGATGAATGCCCAGTTTTAGTTCCAGTTCAGGGACAGCTGTCCGCTAGGGACAGAGTGTAGAAGAGTGTAGAAGGCAAGTGTGTGATAATTCTGGCTGGCTGCACACCAGGATGATGTGCCCACCCCTCCATGCAGACCAGTCTGTCGCCCCGTCAGGCGTCAGAGGTTAATTGTGCCTTTTTGCGCTCCGATAAAGATGGCATCGTGAGGAAGATCGGTTCCTTCCCCGACCCCCACCCCCAACCAGCCCCCCTCGCCCCCCCACCCCTGGAGGATTGGAAATGGACTGATGTCTGGAAGAGTACGTGGGCCGAAAGGGCAGGGGTCTGTGCCGTTTAGTTTCCGGACAACAAAGCGAAAACAACAGCAGGAATCACAATGCCGACAATTAAGAACAAAAATAAACACGTTGAAAAGGATAATCACCACGCTGACACGGTAATGGTGATTGTCATGGTGACCCACCATGATCATGATGATGATGAGGTAGAGGGGAAAGGCCAACGACAATGACGATGATAATGACACTGAAGAACTAAGACGACGACGATGACGACGACGACGATAATTATAATGAAGAAGACGACGAAGACAATGACGATGATGATGAATATAACAGGGGAACATTCAAACAGTTTCTTGTAAGATTAACTAATGTTGTACTGACAATATAAAAAAAAAACAACATGACAACCAAAAGACAACCTCCCTATCATGAACACAACAACAGTACACTACTTGGGAGGTAAGGGAGAGAAGGAGGAAGATGGGAGAGGGGTGCGGGGCGGGGGGGGGGGGGGTAGGGAGTGGAACAGTTCGCGGGTTTTTTTCCCTCGGTATGATTCCGGCTTTCACACACTCTTCCGTGGTCCACACCCGATCTCTGTGTCAATATTTTCTTTCTGCCTGCCTGTTTGTCTGTTTGTGTGTGTGTGTGTGTGTGTGTGTGTGTGTGTGTGTGTGTGTATTTTCTCTGTCTATCTGTCTGTATGTCTCTGTCTCTCTCTGTCTTGTGTGTGAGTGTGTGTCTGTCTGTCTGTCTCTCTGTCTCTGTCTCTATCTGTCTGTCTCTCTCTCTCTCTTCCTGTTTTTGTGTCTGTTGTTGTTGCCCAGAGGGTTGGATCTAAGAAGTAGCGTATTGCTCTACCCTCCTGACATTTCATTCGTCTCTCTCTCTCTCTCTCTCTCTCTCTCTCTCTCTCTCTCTCTCTCTCTCTCTCTCTCTCTCTCTCTCTCTTCTCTCTGTCTCTCAGTGTACAATGAAGATATTGTTACCACCACTTCGTCCTCATCCCCACCAAACCCCAATGCAATTATAAGTATGCCTGTGGCCTATATGCAATTAAATAATTCGCATTTGCATTCTCTCTGTATATATTTATATCTCTGTCTTTCTTTCTTTCTATGTTTATCTATCTATCTCTCTATTTATCTATCTGTCTGTGTTTCTCTCTCAATCATCCTCCCTTCGACCTTCCCCTATCCACGTTCCATTTCTGACTGACATCGGAGAGAAAAGGCCTTTTGACCTCAAGTCACCTTTTTAGACAAATTTCTCGTCCTACAACGTTTGAAGGAAATGGAAGCTCAGCTATTTGATCATTCCCCGGTGTCATTGCTGGCCGGATCGGGTGGATCTTGTGGAGAGTGAAACTGTGGGGTGAGGTGGAGTCCTTGCGACGGACTGCTAAGCTCAACACTACAACAGACCTGACTAGAACACCAAGAATGATGGACAAGGGGCAAAAGCACTTTTGTGTGCTGAAAAGAGTGCTGAAAAGAGTATGTGTAAATAAGCAAGCCCTTAAAGGAAAGACACTTTAGTTTTTTGGAGGTCTCTTGTAGATCGGGCCTATATCCCGTGAGGAGGGGTGAAAGTCTTAAGTAAGTAAACAAGCTCATAAAGAAACGACACTTTTTTGTACGTGAGTTCGTAACTGAGCAATTCTCACGTTCTTTCAGTGTGCGTAAATCTGCCCGAAAAGATAGAGGGTAATGTGGGAGGGTATAAAAAGGAATGACAAGCAGCGAAAATACTTCTGAGATCTGCCAGATCCGAAGACAAAAAAGATCCCTGTCTGGAGGGTGTTGCATGCAGAGCGGCCATTGGTTAAATACAGCGCTGTACCAGCCAATCAGAGAGGGCTTAACTCTTGACTTTTCGAGCAGTCCAGACAGAGTGGCGGATTGCGAAATGCAAATATGGGTGGGCGTGTGCCGCGTGACGGATTCGAAGCATGGAGTGGAGGAGAGATGTTGGTGTGAGAGTGAGAACAGATTCTGTTTATATATTTCAATCTCTCTGTCTCTGTCTGTTCGTCTTTCTCTGTCTCTGTCTCTGTCTCTCTCCCTCTTTTTTTTTTTTTTTTTTTTTTTTGAGTGTGTGTGTTCCCCTTTCTCTTTCTCTCTCTTCATGTCTCTGTTTCTATTTCATTATCTCTGTCCCTTTTTATTCTCTCTTTCTCTCCCTCCCCTCTCTCTGTCACACACACACACACACACACACACACACACACACACACACACACACACACACACACACACGTACGTGCGCGAGAAAGACACTCGCGCTCTCTCTGGCTGTGTGTGTGTGTGTGTGTGTGTCTCTCTCTCTCTTTCTCTTTCTCTCTTTCACGCTCTCTCACAGATACACACAACACAGATATTCTCTCTCTCTCTCTCTCTCTCTCTCTCTCTCACACACACACACACACACACACACACACACACACACATGTACACACACACACACACACACACACACACACACACTTGCACAACACACACACAACACACACACACACACACACACACACACACACAACACACACACACACACACACACACACACACACACACACACACACACACACACACACACTTGCACAACACACACACAACACACACACACACACACACACACACACACACACACACACACACAACACACACAACACAACACACACACTTGCACAACACACACACACAACACACAACACACACACAACACAACACACACATACACACACAACACACATACACCTTGAAACAGAGACAGAGAGACCTTGTTCATGTCTGTTGGCAAAGCCTTTTCAACTGGCACTCGGTCAAAACCCTCTCTACAGAGAACAAAACAGTCAGTCAACAACTTAGTTTTTTTTGTTCGTTTTTGTGTGTGTGTGTGTGTGTGTGTTTGTCTATGCCATACATAACTATGACCTGCATATTCCAGCCAAGCCATCGGGAGCCAATTTCCTGCACTTTCTGCCTGATGAAAGCCTCAGAGTGCCAAGTTTACTTACCACATCATACATAGAGCTTGCTCCTAAAACAAATTTCCTGCATGTTTTTCGGTGTGTGTGTGTGTGTGTGTGTGTGTGTGTGTGGAGGGAGGGAGTGAGGTGTCCCTGGCAAAATTCTTGAGAATAATCCAGTCTGAAAGTGAAATAAATTAGCATACATGTTTGCAAAAACAAAACCAAAAAAACCCAAAAAACCAGCAACAGAAAAGAAGTGGCGCTGCGGCAACGCGCTCTCCAAAGGAAAGCAGCCCAATTTTTCACACAGAAAATCTGTTGTAGCGAAAAGAAATGCACTGTAATACAGTACTATACAGAACAGTACAATGCAATAGATTGCTATTGCCTGAATATAGCCAGCCCAGCAGGTAGGTACCAGTTTCCTACAATTTCTGTCTGTTTGGTAAAAACCACGTAGTGTCAAGTCTTTTTACTTCACACATCAATCACACAGCTCACGGCTTAAACAAATTCCTGCCCTTTTTTTGGTTTGGGGGCGGGAGGGGGGGGGGGTAAAAAAAATGTGTGTATTATTGCGCCGAGGAGGAAATTACAGACAAAGGAGCCCAAATTTCACGCAGAAAATCTGATATGGCGAAAAGTACTGCAACACTATTACAACACAATGATAATATATGCAGGCTTATATAGCGCCGTACCCCCATCTCAAATGGGGCTCACCGCGCTTTACAATAAGATGTACAAATTTAAAGTTTTAAGACTAAGTGACTTAAAAATATGTATAAAAAATGAAATGGAATAAATATGAAATACAATAAAATAAATAAATAGACATTGTCTCACATGACATTCGCTAAAATACATATTTCAGACTGTCTCACATCACGCTGGCTAAAATCTACATACTTCAAAACTAAGTGACATATATATATATATATATATATATATATAAATGCATTCTCACACACACATACATACATATGTATACATACACACACACATGTATGTGTGTGTATATATATATATATACACATACATATACATACATATACACATATACACACGCGCGCACACACACACACACACACACACACACATATATATATATATATATATATATATATATATATATATATATATACTCACACACACACACACACACACACACACACACACATACACACACACACACACACACACACACACACACACACACACACACACACACACACACACATAATGTAAAATCATCACAGGCAGTATCATAGTCTCACATCACATAGGCCCAAAATCACAGCAAGATAAAAACATATCACATTTACCCAAGTCAAAAACAGGAACCAGGCCTCACAGAGGCACACTAAAAATCTTCACAAATACTCGCAGTCATCTCCAAGAGCATGTCCAGCAATCAAATCACAGCAAGCATATACTGATGGAAAAGCTCAACTTAGAAAGATACATATTGAAAAGACGTGTTTTGAGTGCTCCCTTGAATGCGGGTGTTGGGGTGTGACGAATGGGTGAGGGCATTGAATATAGCCAGCCCATCAGGAACCAGTTTTCAACAATTTCTGTCTGGTAAAAACTTCGAAGTGCCAAGTTTACTTCAGACATAGAGCTCACGGCTTAAACAGATATCCTGCCTTTTTGCCTTTTTTTTTATATTTTCTTTGGGGAGGTGAAAGAATATGCGTATCATAGCGCCGAGGAGGAAATCACAAGACAAATCAGCCGAAATTTCACACAGAAAATCTGATATGGCGAAAGGTAATGCAATACAACACAATAGATTGCTATTGCTTGTATAAAGCCAGCCCATCATGAACCAATCTCCTGCACTTTCTGTCGTGTGAAAACCACATAGTGCCAAGTTTTCTTCAGACATAAAACTCACGGCTTACACAAACTTCCTGCCTCTTTTTTTCTTCCTTCTTTTTTTTCTTTTCTTTTCTTTTGGGGGAGTGAAAAAAATATGAGTATCATAGCGCCAAGAAGGAAATCACGGACAAAGCTGGTATACTGCTTGAGCAGTATGTACATATGTACACGACTGTATACTACTCGCGTGTGAACAAAGAGGTGCACACATTTTGTCAGAACGTGATTCTGATGGATGTGTTGAAGTGCTCCTTTCCCCCCTTTTTTTCTTTTACAAAGCAGATGTGGTGGTGTAGCGTTTATGGGTAAGTCCGCACGCTTTGACACCTCTTAGAAAACTAAAGAAATTATGACCGCTTGGCTCTAGAAAATTGTGACTGTTCGGTTTGTAAAATTGTGACAGTTTGGTTCATAAAATTGTGACAGTTTGGTTCATAAAATTGTGACAGTATGGTTCATAAAATTGTGACAGTTTGGTTCATAAAACTGTGACAGTTTGGTTCATTTCTAAAAAAAAAAAAAAAAATTGTGACAGTTTGGTTCATTTCTAAAAAAAAATTTGTGACAGTTTGGTTCATTTCTAAAAAAAAAATTGTGACAGTTTGGTTCATTTCTTTAAAAAATTGTGACAGTTTGGTTCATAAAACTGTGACAGTTTGGTTCATTTCTTTTTAAAAAAATTGTGACAGTTTGGTTCATAAACTGTGACAGTTTAGTTCATTTCTAGAAAACTGTGACAGTTTGGTTCATTTCTAGAAAATTGTGACAGTTTGGTTCATTTCTAAAAAAAAATTGTGACAGTTTGGTTCATTTCTATAAAATAAAATGTGACAGTTTGGTTCATTTCTAGAAAAAAATTGTGACAGTTTGGTTCATTTCTAGAAAAAAATTGTGACCGTTTGGTTCATTTCTAGAAAAAATTGTGACAGTTTGGTTCATTTCTAGAAAAAAATTGTGACAGTTTGGTTCATTTCTAGAAAACTTTGACAGTTTGGTTCATTTCTAGAAAACTTTGACAGTTTGGTTCGTTTCTAGAAAAAAATTGTGACAGTTTGGTTCATTTCCAGACTTTTCCCCATTCCATTTTTTGTTTTTGTTGTTGTTGTTGTTGATGATGTTTTTGATAGGTTTTGAATTACCTGTTGTATTGAGGGTAGATAAGATCTAGCCTCAGAGAAGCAACTTTATATATTTCTCAGAAAAGAAAAAAAAAAGCCAAGCACATCGCTGGGGAAAAAATCCACACACACACAAAAAAAATAGCCAGACGAACAAAAAGTGCAGTGCACTTCAAGGGAAGTACCCGTAGCTGGATTTTGACCTGACAGAGTTCACTGTGAAGTACCGTGTTGGTTTCAATCATTTCAGGTGAACAGGGGTTCCGGTTCCGGTGTACACAGGATGTGAAACAACAGGAAATACCTGCGCTGGAGAGCTCTGTGTGTGTGGTTGGGGTGGGGGTGTACGGAAGGCCTCCCGTGGAGAATGCGACACACACACACACACACACACACACACACACACACACACACACACACACACACACACACACACGCACGCACGTACACACGCACGTACACACGCAGACACACACACGCAAACATACACGCACAAACACACTCACACGTACGCACGCACGCACACACACACATACACACACACACACACACACACACACACACACACACACGAACCGAAAAAGATAAACACATATTTGAATGTCTGTCTCTCTCTCAGTCTGTCTGTCTGTCTCTGTCTCTGTCTGTGTCACTGCTCTGTCTCTCTCTCTCTGTCTCTCTGTCTCTGTCTCTCTCTCTCTCTCTCTCTCTCTCTCTCTCTCTCTCTCTCTCTCTCTCTCTCTCCCTCCCTCTGTCTCCATCTATCTATCACACACACACACACACACACACACACACACACACACACACACATTCAGTAGCCAGCAAGAAAGCAGTGTACTTTCATGAACACCACACATAAAAAGACAAAACAAAATCAGTCGAGACCAAAAAACAGACAGGGATTTAACCTTTTTTCAAATGAATGAAATAAATGAATAGATTCTTAGTATTGTTAAGCTTCACATTCTTGCACTTTTACACGTGTTTCTTCTTTCTCAACTGGTTCAACCGGTTACTGAATCCGAAAAGATCACCTTCTGCTGACCCTTGCGTGTGTGTCTGTGTGACTGTTGTGTATGTGGGTATGGGTGTGTGTCTTGTGTAAAAATGTGTCCATGTGTGTGATATGCGCGCGCGCGCGCGTGTGTGTTTGTGTGTGTGTGATATGCGTGTGTGTGTGTGTGTGCGTCTGTGTGTGTGGCATGCGTCTGTGTGTGTTTTTTTTTCTGCACTGTTTCTTTCTTATGACGCCTATGTAAAATAAATGATTGTCGGTTTTCGCCGTGGTGGCTTTGGCTTTGGATCATGTAAAAATGAAATAGAATGAAATAAAATAAAAACGAGAAAGGATGGATTCTGGTTTCGTTGACTTAACCCACAAGAGGCATCCGAGTTTTTGGAGTTGTGTACGAAACAAAACAGAAAAAGAGGAGGATGGAGAAGGGGGTGGACGATGCGCATATGGAGAGTTGCAGATGATGGGTGGGTGGGCGAGGGTGTGGTGGAAGGTAATGATAATCATTGATGGCGGGTCGTTATTACTTTGATAGTCAGTAATTATATTTTTTCCAGGAGAGTAAATTCGGTGTATGTGTGTGTGTGTGTGTGCGCGCGCGCGCGTCTGTGTATGAGAGTGAGAGAGTGGCGTCAATTTGTGGCAAGTGTGAGCACGTGCTAGTGGTATGTACTAGCTCGCGCGCACACACTCGTGTGTGTATGTGTGTGTGTGGTGTGTGTATGTGTGCGTGTGTTTGTGTGTGTGTGTGTGCGTGTGTGTGTGTGTGTGTGTGTGTGTGTGTGTGAGCGCGTGCACATATGGGGGGAGGGGGGAGAAGAAAGCCGCTATTGTGTAAAGGAGAGAAAATCCCCCGACTTCTCTTTCACCTTAAGGTCGGGTCCCGGGCGAAGAAGAACACTAGGAATCTGGAAATCGATACGGCCACAGATCGATACCTCTCTAACATTAGCCAGCCTTGGCAGCACCAGAGAGAGAGAGAAGGAAGACGGAGACGGTGAAAGATAGAAAGAGTCAGAGACAGATAGACAGAGAAAGAAAGAGAGACAAATAGGTAGACAGACAGATGAAAAAACAGAAAGGTGGAAGACGGAAAACAGTGAGAGACAGAGAGAGAGAGTCACAGAGAGAAAGATAGGTAAAGAGAGAGAGACTGACAGGGTTAGAGGAGAGAGACAGAGACATACAGACAGAGAGAGAGAGAGAGAAAGCTCAAGGCGTGGAGAGCGAGAGGAACAGACGAAGCGGGAACAGATAAAGAAGGATTGAGGCTTTCTGGGGGGTGGAAGGGTGTTCGGGAGGAGGGAAGGGGGGATGCGGGGGGGGATGTGCCGGGGGGTGGGGGTAGGGGGGGTTCCAAGCTTGCATCAGCATCTTGGTCCACGCTGCTAAGAGCGCTCTGGCACAGTGTCTGGCTTATCATCTTCCGCCCACATAGTCCTGCACTTCAAGGGACACAGAGTGGTGGAGAAAGAAAAGGACAAAGAAAGAGAGGAAGGAAAGAGAGAGAGAGAGGAGGAGGAGGAGGAGAGAAGTTACAGGCGGAATCAAATCACGATGCTGAATGCCCAGTCGACCGCAGCGGGCCATTTCCGGGCTGTTGTGGCCGGGCGTAATGGCTGAATGGTCACAGCTTTTGGGCATCCAGTCTGAGGGTCCTGGGTTCGATCCCGGCATCGGCGCCTGGTGGGTTAAGGGTGGAGATAATTTCGTTTATGCAAATCGACATACCTGCTGGGACCTGAGCCCCTCTCCCCACCCACCCACCTTTTGTGTGTATGTGCATGAAAAAGATCAAATACACCTTATCCCGAAGTCCATGTGCTCAGTGTTCGATGGCTGTTGGAAAGACGAATGTACCCAGCATCCACTCCCTCCGAAAACGTAGTATGGGTGCCTAAATGACTGGGTAAAAACGGTTGTACATGTAAAAGTCCACTCGTAGATACGATTTAACGTGGGAGGTACAGTTCACGAACGGAGCGAGAGAGACAGAGACAGACAAACAGACAGAGAGGGAGAGAGACAGACAGACAGAGAGAGAGAGAGGGAGATACAGACAGACAGACAGAGAGGGAGAGACAGGCAGACAGAGAGGGGGAGAGAGAGAGAGAGAGCTGTTGATGTAGGCAGCACCAAACAAACACTGACATCAACAATGGCGGTCCGAACACCATTTTATCCGCTGTTTATGTGTACGCCAGTCAGGCCAACATCTCAGGTTTCCGTCCACTCAACATGAAACCCATCAGTCCAGTTCCAGACATTACCGCTTGGTGAGCTTTATGGTTTGCTGCTTATAGTGGGCTGTAGTGCGTGCATGTGCACCCTACATCATTTGCCAATGATAATAATGATAATAATGACCTATTCATCATGCGCTCTACCTCCTCAAGATAGCACTGGGGCCCAGAACGCTAACAATTAACATCAGTGTTGAAAAAAATGGTTACAGTTTTGTATATTCGATTCCTGATTCCGTTTGCGTCTCATTTTGCCAATATGTCTTCACGTTTGCAATGCTTGTTTTTGTTTGCTTAAGTATGTAAAAGTTTAATTTGTTGGTTTAAAATGTTCCATTTTGAATTCAGTTTGCGTGTGCATTGTTCATTTTGCTATATGATCTGCATGTTTAAGATGTTTTATTTAATATCGTGCCTGAGTGTGCGTTTATCATTTCTCTGTTCATTCCGTTGTTTTAAAATGTTTGATTTGAAAAACCGTCTGTTTGCGCATGCCATTTTGTTATGTATAAAACGTTCGCTTTCAAATAACGCTTCCATAAGCATAATCAAGTTCTTTGCTTTCAAGTCTTTAAGTCTAAAGTGCTTAGTTTCAAATTCTACGTGCTTATACATAGTTTTGCTTTTTTAAGTCAGCATGTATAAAATGGTCGACAAAACGTTTGCTAATGATTACGTCACTCTGCTGCAAAATTGAAAGCGTTAAAACGTTCGATTATTTTTAAGCGCCTTCTACGTGTCCAAATATAGACATGCACTCGCACTATGTGCACGTGCGCATGACTGTACGACGTGACCTCCTATCCGTGGGCAGAGCCACTTTGTAAGTGCCATTGTCCAATGGCTTACTATTGAACGCTGTCATGAATCGGTGGAACGGTATCACTGATCAGCGATACGAAGTCCGCAATCCCCTACCTCTCACCCCTCCACACCCACCCGTCCATTCCCTCTCCTACCCACCCCCACCCCACCCCAACACACACACACACACACACACACACACACACACATCCCACGCCATCCCCAGCTCCGCTAACCAGCGCTCAATGACGGCGTAACTTCCATGGGATCAATACTACAGCGACTATCGATCTGACAGGGGAGTTCCGGCTGTCCATAGACCTTGGTTGCCCACAGACCTGCCCAACCCACAGAAAACGAACTGTGGGGCTGCCTTACCTGTGGTGGTGGTGGTTGAGGGGTGCAGGGAAAATCACAAAATAGTTTAACATTATGTCACGTGGTGCCTTGTACAAGGTGTGGCAATGAATTACAGAATGAAGCGTGGTGCGGTGGCCTAGTTGTTGATGCGGGTGTGCATGCTTGGTATCCCCTTGTTTCTAGAACCCACCGGATGCTGGTTTGGATTTCGGAATCTTTAACGTGCATATTTTGATCTTCTAAGGGCATAGGCGTATACACGCAAAGGAGTTTTAGGCACCAGCAGGTCTGCGCATCTGCTGACCTGAGAGACAGGAAAAGGCTCCACCAGGGATTTGAACAAAGGGCCCCCAGATTGATAGCTCAAGGTTTTAACCACTCGACAGTTGAGCCTGTCAGACAAAAAGAGGACGTCGTTATCATCCTGCTTTGACTGGCATCTCCGGCACTCTGAACATTTTCTCCTGTCTGAACGTAAGAGATAACACAGGACGCAAACGCAAGTCCAGGATGTTTGGTCTCGGTGCACGTGCAACACAGAGACATGACATGACATTTTTTATTGAATAAACAAAATGTTCATTTCAAGGGGTTAGAACACATCTATCAATCAATTCAATTTCACACGAAATGGAAGGCTTCTTACTTCGGATTATTCCCGTACATATAGATAACAAACAAGGGGTTGATACCCTTTATGCAACACACACACACACACACACACACAGAGAGAGAGAGAGAGAGAACAATCGTTCGTTTCACATTAATTTCCTCTCGCACGAGGAACGACACCTGCACACTGAAGCGGATGTGACCACACACGGAGTCAAGATCACCGCCATTAGATCATGACTCAGGGTTTCAGTTTTTGTTGAGCAAGCGAGACATAGAGGGGGTGGGAAGTGAGTATGTGCATGATTGTGTGTGTGAGAGAGAGAGAGAGAGAGAGGGCGGAAACGGAAACACAGAATCCACAGTCCAGTCCTTGATAAGAATTATAATGCACTAAACCATTACAAAAAACAACAACCGAACAACCAATAAGTAAATGTCGAGACATTTACGATCTTAAACTAGTTAAAGATACAAAAATGCAGTCAGTACAAGGATACAAACAGTGTGTACGATTGTGTCCGAAATAAGTAGTTATTCTTTACAAGACGATGGCACATCATCGAAACCATGTTTATTTGTTTGTTTGGTTCGGTTTTTTGGTGTGTGTTTTTTTGGGGAGGTTTTTTGTTTTGTTTTGTTTTTTGTTGTTTTTTGTTTTGTTTTGTTTTGTTTGGTGTTTTTTTGTTGTTTGTTTGTTTTTAGGGGGTTTTCCAGTGTGGTGACGAAACAATTCATCATGTTCTGGCATACGGTTCATCCCACATGTTAGCCTGATTACTGAACAATGCATTGTCGACAGACACACAGCAGAAAAGTAGAAACCATAACTGCTTGTGCTGCCCATCAACGAACACAGGAAAATGAGAGGTATACAGAGAGAAACTAGAGACTTCTGAAGTGACCAGGATTACTTCTCTGTACCCATATCCTTTATTTAACATGAGGTCTACGGTTTTCTTTCTGTGTTACCCATACATTCCCTGGACACCTCTTCCTTGTTATATATTTCTCTTATCTTCGCTTTACTCATTTTTCAAGTTGTATGAAGTAAAGGTGCAACAAATAAAGTACCAACAATTCTACAACGTCTATTTATACTGATATGAATATGTAAATACGTATTGATTGTCACAGTCCATGAGAGATACAGCACGAAACTGCTCACAAATACATAAATTCCTGTGTGTTTTCATATCGGTTTTGCACAACAAAATTTCATGTATAGGGTTTAGGAAAATCTTCAGGATCGACAAGGTACTCCATCTTCTTTGGCAGTTTTACGAAATGGGCATATGACACGGTCATAACAGCTTCTTTTTAAAGATCGCAGTGCATTGTCAGATATGAATATTGACAGATAACGCTCAGTACGTCTTTCTGTATCAAGCGACAGATAATTCTCACGCCATCTGGATGGTTTGAATTATCTGTGCCAAGAAAATCTTTGTTGAATCTAGTTATCCCAGTTTTCCCTTCTGCAGATACAGAGAGAAGAATCGCCGAGCAGTGGCTGAGGGGTGTTAACTCTTTCCATACGAACGGCGAAAGAGACGACGTTAACAGCGTTTCACCCCAATTACCATCATCAAAATATTGCAAGCGGAAGGCTCTTATACTGATGACGTGAACGTTGACGAAGAATACCACAATTCTGACGACGGAAGCTAAAGGTTGGGTCATTCAGATACCCACTGGACATCCGAGGGGTCTGTGTAGAGGAGAAGAGAGGACTGGCCGTACTGAGTTAGTTAATGTGGCAAAAACAACTGTTCTTCTGGATGGTTATCGTGTGACAGAAGCTCGGAGCCAGGGATGGAAACTATTGCCAGGAAGCAGCTCATCAGAAACGATCTTACATTTTGAATCGCGTTGTAACAGTTGTTGGTTTTTCCATTACATGTAAAAGGCGAAGGAGCGTTGGAAGTTCATTTTGTTTTTGTTAAACGAAAACATTTCCTCCGTCATCGGGGTTGATTTCTTGTCTTTGCACAGCACAAACTGAGGAGAAATATGAGAGACAGAAAAAGTGTTTTTGTTTTACAGTTCAGTTCTGTCTCTCTGTCTCTCTCTCTTTCATACACACGTGTGCGCACACACGCACGCACGTATACACGCACGTACACACGCACGTACGCACGCACGCACACACACACGGATTTGAACAAACAGTAACACATGGGCAGCATCTTGACCACGAGCAAATACAACCTCTGCCTTCGAACCAAGTAATGACGTCAAGCTGTGACCGATTCCGCGGACCTCAATCGATGTGCGGATTGCTGGCGTAACAGCCTCAAACTAACTAACCCCCACACCAGCCCCGCTACTTCCCCGCTCTCCATGCTGGATTTTACCCCGGGTCATTTTGGGACAGTTCTGGGGTCATATATGGTTAATCAAGATAATAATAATTATTATATTTATATAGCGCTGAATCTTGTGCAGAGACAAATCAAAGCGCTTTCGCACCAATCATTCACACGCATGCATAACTCTAAAAAAAAAAAATAAAAAAATCTCTAAAGATCGACCCTCCCCCCTCTTGCCTTCAGTGGAAATTACCCCACTGTGGGTTCATCAAGCCTTTGAAAAATTAAAAAATGGGGCGTTCTAGGCTACTTTTTACTGGCCACGCCCCCTCCTCTCCATTACAACTGAACGGTAGCAAACGTGGGGGAGTTTTACTTTAAGAGTCTGTACTGATTCTAACTTGTGGCAAATTTACCCCCGGGGGTCGTCATTTCAAGCTAGCCTAGAATGATCCCCATAATATACAGTACGAAGGGGTTTGGGAAGGGGGCGTGGTTTGAAATCCACAAATCCAGCTAGGGTGCGGGCTCTGTTCTGACTGGTGTAGAATTTTACCTCCGGGAGTCATTCTAAACGAGTCTACATTGACCCTGGGAATAATCTGGGCAAACTAGATTTGACTCCGGGGGAGAAAAAAAACAACAACGGGGTTACGAAAGAGATGCTGCACCGGAAAGTGTGGGATTGCCGACAAGCGTGGTCTGACTATCCTTCTCTCTTCCGTGTCTGTGGTCATTCCCCTGAAAGTGAAAGTTCACAGCCAAAGAGTGCAAAAGCAGTCTTCGGCATCGCCAGTGTTTTTCACATCACACGCACAAGCATCTCGGAGGTTGCCAAATTGTGAGTGAGTGCATTTCGTGCGACGGTGCGAAGTGGGTCATGGATGCTGCGTTTGTTTTCTTCTTCAGGTGACTCGTAAACTTTGTTTGCCTTCTTCTTCTTCTTCTGTTTCTGTTTCTTGTTGTTGTTGTTCTTCTTCTTCTTCTTCTTCTTGTCCCACGAGATCTTAAATTTAGTCATATTTTTATTCTTCTCCTCATCCTCGCATTCCTGCTCATCTTCTCCTCCTCCTCTTTCTCCTCCTCCTCTTACTCCTCCTCCTCCTCCTTCTTCTTCTTCTTCTTTTCTTCTTCTTCTCCTCCTCCTCCTTCTCCTCCTCCTCCTCCTCTTCCTTCTTCTTCTTCTACGAGATCTTCTTGAATTGTGTCATATTTTTTATTCCTCTTCCTCCTCCTCTTCCTCCTCCTCCTCCTCCTCCGCCTTCTTCTTCTTCTTCTTGTCCTACGAGATCTTCTTGAATTGAGTCATATTTTTATTCTCCTCCTCCTCCTCCTCCTCCTTCTTCTTCCCAAACATACGTGGCACTGCCTTTCAGCAGACGTGCTGGATTCTTTAATTGCACGTAGTGTAAAACGAACAGGTAATCATGAACAGGTGTTGGTGATTTGAGTTGTGATTCAACTGGAGACAGAAATTAGCTTGTGCTTTTCCACCGTTGCAGATTTTTTTTTCTCCTTTGTCTCCTTTCAATGCCATCTGCTTCAGACAAACAAAAGGAAGTGGGAAATCACTTGGAGAACAAACTCACACACACACACACACACACACACACACACACACACACACACACACACACACACAACGGTTTTCAATCGCACCGAGAATAGAAAACCGCGGGAAATGGGAATGGCTTTTTGCTGTTCTCTATATTCCAATGGGGCCTAAAATGAATTACTAAATAGACGGATAAAATAGGTAAATAGATAAATAAATAGATAAAGCAACCAGGTAGCCACTACCCATTGCAACATGGATCTCTGACCTTACTCCTATGTGGGAGGGAGGGGGGGGGCAGGCGGAGGGTAGAAACGACAACAGAAACCCACAAACCATGCTGAGTTGCTCATAAAGATTACAGTTTAGGCAACAACTTGGAGACGAACTTCAAGACTTGAAGCTGGCAAACGATTAATTAACATGAATGATAATGGCAACGGAAATATTATTCAAATAATTACGTACCTATTCGCAACAATTTTTTTATTGCTCTGTGCCAGGTGGCGTTGCATGCTTCAAAACAAATACATTTGAAAAGAATAGAAATTTTTAAAAATATAAAAAACGGGTTGGAGGTTGAATGAGTGGTGGAGTGAGGGGGGGGGGGATAGGAACACAGGAAAGGCTTTGTGTGCACGCGAGCATCCCCACTTTTTATCTCTTTTTTTCCGTCACTGGGCCAGTGTTCCTTGTTTCATCGTCTTCGTTGTTTCTTTCTGTTGTCAGCAAGGAAGATTTGCATCGTGCCAAAGGGAACTCTCTCCCTTCTTCCCCCCTCCCCCTCTCTCTCTCTCTCTCTCTCTCTCTCTTTCTCTCTCTCTCTCTATATATATATGTGTGTGTGTGTGTGTGTGTGGTGTGTGTGTGTGTGTGTGTGTGTGTGTGTGCATACTCAATGGGCCCTTGCCCCCAATAAGTAAACCATTCAGACTCACACTCTGTCTCTCTTTGTCTGTCTCTGTCTGTCTCTGTCACTTTATTTCTCTCTTATAATATATATGTGTGTGTGTGTGTGTGTGTATGTCTGTCTGTCTCCCTCCCCCTCTCTCCCTCTCTCCATCTCTCTCTCTCTCTCTCTCTCTCTCTCACACACACACACACACACACACACACACACACACACACACACACACACACTATCTCTCACTTTTCCTTTTTTCTCTCTCTATCTGTCTTCTGTCTATCTTTCTTTTGTTGTTGTTGTTGTTGCCATAACTAAACATCTCAACTGACATTACGGGATCTTTTTCTTTCTTTTTTTCCAGTCATCAAGTTGGACAAACCCCTTTTGGGGGGGTTTTTTGGGTTGGGTTTTTTTTTACATTCCTCACGAACCTCAAAGCCGTTACCAGCGCGTTGGTGTATGCGTAGGTCAGGCATATTTACCTTATTTTTTCCCCACCCCCGCTTCTTCTTTTCTTTTTTCTTTTTTTTTTTTTTTTTTTTTTTTTTTTTTTTTAACCCTCTTTGATACCGTGAAACTGAAACTGACAGCTCACGAACCTTCCTTCCTGAGCACCGTGCATTATCGCAAACATCTGTCTTCGTCTTTACGTCCAATTAAGATCATCATCACCGTCACTGCCAGGCACTCCTTCAGGGGGCACATACATACAGTCCTCCAGAGAGTCTTGTCTTCTGTCTTGGGTCATCTCCATCTTCTCCAGCTGCCCCACCGATGGGTGCATCCCCCTGTCCGGACGGGTGCGGTTGGCGGAGTGGTTAGAGCGGTGGATTCTCGCACACGAGTATCCTGAGTTCGATCCCTGGTTTTGGCGTAAGGGGTGGTTTGAAGGTGGAGGGTTTTTTTCGATCTCACAAGTGAACATGTCAGTGTGTAGACATGCTGGTGCCTTAATGTGTATTTGATTGTGTTTTCGTGTCTGTGGAGCTGCATGTTTGTAGCATATCTGTTGTGCTTGTGTGTGTGTGTGTGTGTGTGTGTGTGTGTGTGCATGTTTTACATTTGTTTGCTTGTTTGCTTCTTTTTCATCATTGTTGTCTTCTTTTTTTTTTTTTTCTTTTTTTTTTCCTTTTTTGTTGTGTGCTTTTTGTTGATTGCATCCAGATTTTGCGCCTTATAAATACCATAATAATGATTATTCTTATTCCTTTTTTTTCTCAAGGCTTAAATGCGTTGGATTACGCTGCTGGTCAGGCATCTGCTTGGCATATGTGGTGTAGCGTATATGGATTTGACCGAACGCAGTGACGCCTCCTCGAGCTACTGATACTGATACCGGTGCCTTTAACACCCTCTTGTTAAACGTACGCAAAAGACCAAATAATTATGCATGTTAAAATCATGTAATCCGTGTCAGCTATCGGTATGTTACGGAAACAAGAATACAACCAGCATGCACACCCAGGAAAGCGGAATATGGCTGCCTACGTGGCGTGGTAAAAACGGTCGCACACGTAAACGCCCACTTATACACGTACTCGTATACGAGTGTATGTGGGAGTTGCACCCCACGAATACTGTGAGAAGTACCCGTCTGGTTCGGTGTCAGCTTTGAGGTCACGGAGTCGGGTGGTCTGCGGTTAGGTACGTTTCCCTGTAATTCATGTTCCGATCTATATGATACTGGCTGAAACTTTAAATAATGATTATGATAATAATTATAAAAAAGCGAGGAAGGGGGTAGATGTGCGGGAGGTGGTGAGGTGGGGCTTCGTCACTTCCGTGGTTTCACAGCTTTCACCTTGCTGATGTCATAAATCCATGTAGCTTCTAGACACGAAGATCGTTCCACCTCATCCAGGGATGGTCTTATTTTTAAACTGTGGTTGGCGTCTAGTTTTTCTTTTCTCTTCTCCTCTTTCTTCTTTGTGTGTGTGGTGTGTTCGGAGGGAGGGGTCTTGGTGGATAGATGGACGGGCGTTGTGTTTTGCAGCAAGGGGTGTTTTATGGGGTGATTATGTGCGTACGTGTCTGTGTCTGTTGGTCCACGTGTATGTGTGTGTGCGTGCGTGCGTGCGTGTGTGTCAGTGAGAGAGAGGGACAGAGGGAATGACTGCCAGAAATACAATTGAAGAGCTCTCAGTACATGTAGAGAGCTTTCAACCAATCTAATTATAACACAATTGTTGACAAGGACAGAACAAGAAAACGACGGACCAATGCTCAGCTTTCCTTCTTCTCTGGAAATTCACCAGTCGTGAGGACAGGAAGAAAGCTAAAACTAGCCCATAAAAGGAAGAAAGAAAACAAAAGAAAGAAATTAATTAAAACGAAAAAGAAGGCTTTATGAGGGAAAAGAAGAAGAAGAAGAAACAAGAGAGGCAAGGCCTTCAAGACTCACTTGTGATAAATTAAGTCCCTTAGCATTAATTACAGAGTAATTTCCCTTTTTTACTACCTGCACCAAAACGTTTGCAAAATAAATAAAAATTCCATGCTTAGCAAAAGAAGTTCCTATTTGAACAAAAATGATATTAATGACTCCTCTTGTTGTTGTGTCAGAATAAGAGGTCAAAGTGCCACGTTTAGAGAATACAAAAAATATAAATATAACAGTAAATGCAGTTTGCATATAATTAGGCTTCATTTTTTATTTTTTTTGTGCCCATCCCAGATGTGCAATATTGTTTTAAGCAAGTTGACTGGAAAGAACTGCATTTTTCCTATTTTTATGCCTAATTTGGTGTCAACTGACAAAGTATTTGCAGAGAAAATGTCAATGTTAAAGTTTACCACGGACACACAGACACACGGACACACACACACACACACACACACACACACACACACACACACACACACACACACAGACAACCGAACACCGGGTTAAAACATAGACTCACTCTGTTTACACAAGTGAGTCAAAAAGGAGAACTAGGAGGAGGAGGAAGAAAAATGCCAGGGGATGGCCAACTTGGCGAAACGCCCAACAAGCATGTTTCGTTTGAACCAGTCTGACCAAAGAGGCTCTTAGAGAAGAGAAGGGGCAGACTGTTTGGTGGTCTGACTGTGGATGATGACTGTATAACGTGGGGCACTTTGGGGTACACGGTCCCTCTGGCCCGGGGGGTCCTCTCTCCGTCTCTCCTCCCTTGTCTAGTTCTGCCTTATCTTGTTCCACTGCTGTTCAAACAGGGGCGCTAATTGGTTCCTTGTGGTGTGTATGGAGTCTGTATGCCTCTTGTGTGGTTTGTGCATGAATGGTGGTGGTGGTGGTGTGTTAGTGGGTGGGTGTGGGTAGTTTTGGGGGAGGGTGGTGTGAGTGTCTGTCTGCGAGCGTATGTGTGTGTGCGTGTGTGTGTCTGTGTGTGTGTGTGCGTGTGTGTGTTGTTGTTGGTGGTGGTGGTGGTGGTGGTGTTGCTAGGGCTAAGGAGTGGAGAGGGAGAGATGTGTATGTGTAGTATGAGTGGAGGTGGGATGGGTATTTGGGGACAGTGTGGGGAGTGGAGGAGTGGGGGGGCATAGGAGGTGTTTGTTTTGCATGTATGTAAAAAAGGGAAATGAGGGTGATAAACGGTGTGTGTGTGCAGTTGTGTGAGTGTATGTGCGTGTGTGTGTTTGAGGTGTGTATGTTTGTGTGTGCGTGCGTGTGTGAGTTGTGTGTTTGTATTTTGGATGGATACATGAGGGAAAGGAAGGAGGAGTGTGTGTGGTTCAGATGTACCTTCAAAGATTTTTCTTTAACACTAATAGATGCTGTGCTTTAAGTCATTTTAAACAAATCGGGATTGTCCATCCCCAGTTCACTTTGATAACGAAAAACAGTACAATCACACATACCAGACCGTGGCAACATGCTCAACCCGTCGATTTTTTAACACATTCTGTTGAACCGAAAAGATGCACAATAGTATAAATGTACTGCAATAGAAATACATGATGCAGTACAATGCAGCACACAGTACAGTACGATGCATTGCAGGATTGTACGGTAGTTAAATCTGGAATGGAAATACGTCGTTTTAATCAAATCAAGACAGCTGGAAGTATTCAAAAGATTCAACCGCATTACGTGCACGAATTTTTTGTTGATGTTGTTTGGGGGCACTGGTCGTCTACTAGGGGGAGGGGACGACGTTAACACGTCGGACATCACATAGCACAATACAATATACAAAATACAAACAATAAATTCATTAACACAACATCGACAGCGGAAAAAAAACGTACGTTAAACCAAATCACGCCACAGTACAAAGGCTTCAGAAAAGTACAGTGCCATGCAGTACAATACAGTACCGCACAGAATTGTTCTGTACGGTACAGAGCAATGCAGAACAGTACAATACAGTACAGCACAACACAGTACAGTACAATACACACTGAACAATATTCTATACTACAATGCAGTGCAGTCCAGCATAGTCCGGTCCAGTGCGATGCAGTTCAAAAAGTACAGCTCGAAACGACACGATACTGCACAACACGGCACAACACAACACATTACAATGCAACACAACACAGCAGAGCACATTACAACACAACACACAATACAACGCAATACAAGAAGTTTCTCTCTCTTTCCCCCTATCACACTGCGAATGTTACATAGATGACGCCTTTGGGAAGCACGAAATATGTGTCGCATACAGGGTTTTGCCAGCGAGTCCGTCATATTCAGCTCATAAAATATTGATCAGGTGGAGAGATTTCAATGACCTTCGGGCGTTTTATCGACGGCGTTCGCTGCAGCAGCACACGGGTTATAAAAATTGTTGTTTTTGGTTGGTTTGTTTTTTTGCCTTGACGGAAATCCTCTCGCTCTGTCTCAGTCTCCGTTTTCGTGTATATTGGTCTGTTTGTCTCTGTGTTTGTTCAGTTTGGTTTAAGATATATTTATTACATATGATGTTACAGAATACACACACACACACACACACACACACACACACACACACACACACACACACACACACACACACACACACACACAGATAGGCCTATTTATCACATCAACTATCAAACTAATGGAACAACTGGGCGAAACATGAAAATATTTATAATTACAAATGATACAATGTCACTGGATTTTTTTTTAAAGCGTATCAGCAAATCCATTGGGCGTTCCAGTGTCTGTCTGAATCTCTCTCTCTCTCTCTCTCTCTCTCTCTCTCTCTCTCTCTCTCTCTCTCTCTCTCTCTCTCTCTCTCTCTCTGAATCTTAGTCTCGTATTCTTCTTTGTCTGCTCTCTCTCTCTCTCTCTCTCGCTCGTTGGCTCCATTTCTATCACAATATCAAAAACTCTGTTTAATGAATCAGACATAGCAGATATTTCCTCCAACAAAATTGCATCTCCAATGGTGATCTGGAACGTTGTCAGCTTCGAGCAAAGAAATAACACCATAATTTTCAATGGGGAGGGTGTGCAAACCCGCTATCTGCACCTACCGACCCGTCTTTCTTGTGACGTGTTCCATCTGCCCAGCAGTAAATTCAATGCACTTTTGACCGATTACAATTAGAGGCATACGTGTGGACGGATGCACTTAATTGTAGCGCTCGCGTATGTGTGTGTGTGTGTGTGTGTGTGTGTCTGTCTGTCTGTCTGTCTGTCTCTAGATACCATGGTAACATCTCCCACAAAGACAGTTCCGTTCGTGCACAACCAAAAGCAATTTTCCTTCATATGATAGTGGACCGGATGGAATACATCAAATTAAGACAGGCAGGCACCTGCAAACAATTAACACTTCATCAAATTAATATGGGTAGGCGTGAGACAGGGTCTCTCTCTCTCTCTCTCTCTCTCTCTCTCTCTCTCACACACACACACACACACACACACACACACACACACACGCACACACACTCACTCACTCACACACACACACAGATGAGAGAGAGAGAGAGAGTGTGTGTGTGTGTGTGTGTATTAAAAAGAAAGACACAGTGAATAGAAACTGACACGGGGTAATAATAATAATCATTTCTTTGTTTCCAGCCACGTGATGCTCATGCAGAAAGACCACCTCTAACAACAGAACCCTCACCTACAACCCCCACCACCACCACCACCGCCGCCACGCCCTCACGCCCCCCTGCCCACCGCCGACAACCATGACAACCAAACGCCCCATGTCCGCCCCCAAACCCAACGACGTCACCGCAGCCATTCCACGCATCGTGCTGGACGACAGAGGCAGCGGGGGAGGAGGTGGGGGAGGAGGAGGAGACCCCACCTCCACCAGACCGGCCACCCTCACCCACCGCCCACCCGCCCCCAACGGCCCCGGAGTGACTACGACGACGGTGGCGATGACGACGACCTCGACGACGATGACGATGACCTCGGTGGCGGAGCCCAAGGAGAGCCCTGACGGGGCTGAGTACATCCCCCACCGGTGTAACTCCGACATCGGCCTGCCCACCTCCAGCATGCCCAACCTTACACTGGCCCTGACGCTGGGGGAGGACGGCGCGGGGGGACGGGGCAAGCTGGGCGTGTACTGCTCGCCCCGCACCACGCGCAGGTCCGTGGACCTGGACGTCACGTCGCGAGACCCCGCGGCGCGCGCTGAGTACGACTGGCTGGAGGACAAGACGTCCTCGCTGCACGTGCTGAGCGCGAGCAGCCGCGTGGGCTCCGCCCTCAGCCTGAACAGCGTGTGCACGGCGCACAGCGTGGGGCTGCTGTCCAACGACTCGGACGACGACTTCCAGGACACGTCCATCAACGAAAGCAGCATCTCGGAGGGGCTAGGGGGGCAGGGTCCGGGGGCGGGGGACACCAGGCCCGCGGGGGGAGGAGCAGGAGGCAGCAGCAGGCGGGGCCCAGCTGAGGAGGCTGCAGTCGTACCCGGAGGAGGACCACGCGGGGCCCAACGACTCCGGGGTGACGCCCCGCACCTCCCACTCCCTCTGCAACCTCCAGGCCGCGCAGGTGGGGCCTACTGCACTCACTGCCGCCGCAGCCGACAGCCCTGCGCGTGCCCACGCGCCAGAGCCGGAGCTGACGGCGGAGAAACTGAGCCTGCTGCCCTCCGACCTGGACGAGTGCCCTCCAGACCGGGGTGGTGTGCCCCCTCCCCTCCCTCCTCCCGGTCCCAGGGACCGGAGGGAGAGACGGGAGGGTGGGAAGGGAGGGGCCAGGCAGAAGGTGGGGCCGCGGGGGGAGGGGGAGGTGAGGAAGGCCCCCATGGTCAGCTACGGCACAGGGTCGGCCTCCATGCGGGAGGGTCGGATCAGGCGGTGGTTGGAGGACATGGACAAGGCTTCCTAGTGGTGCTTCACCTGCACAGACAGCGAACTTGGAACTGTGTCGGCTGGCGGGAGGGAGGAGGAGGAGGGAGGGAGCCAGTCAGCAACCATGTGTAACACGATGCACGTGATGTCCGTGGAGAAAGCTCAGCTGACACGTTCAGCTGGTTTGGTAAATAGAAATTTGAAACCCCTGTGATGGAAAAGTATATGACGTTCTCCAAGTCTGCTGACTGCGGTGGAAAAAAAAACCCTTCGCGAAACAGACAGAACCTGCGAAATGGTTAAAGTCCGTGGACACGTATTTAGAGTGGTCTCCTTGTGGCGGAAAATGTTTATGACTGTTTCCTGCGCAGTGCAAGCAAGGGGAAAGTACAGCACAACACAGTGATTAGCAAAGGCTGAGGGCCATGGACAGATGTCACAAGTGATCGTGCCTTGCAAACAGAGAGGCGTGTGACTTTCCAGCGGAATGTCACAACGCAACATCAAGGTTCGTTGAATAAAAAGACAAAAGGAACGTCACCTCATGGTGAAGAAGTAGTAACATGTTTTCGAACACAGTGTGGTTAACAGCATCCACAATTCACCTGATCCGGAAGTGGGGTTGGGGGGGGGGGGGGGGAGACACATCATGTGAACTTAATCGGCAATGCTTTTAATGAAATTGCGTTGATCATGAGATTGAATTCCACGTTTTGTATCTCTGTCGTAGCATTTGGAGGAAGCACGAGCTTTTAACTTGTTTACGACGTGACTGCTAAACTGGGTTCACAAGGGACGTTATTTTGCATGTGCATGTATAATGAGGAAGTGTGTGATATTCACCTTTGAGACTTTGGAAGGAGGAGAGAACTCTTCACCGCTAAACATAACGAACATTTTACAAAATGGATGCAATCTGTGGACTGACTTGTGATAAATGCAGGACTTTTGTTGTGTTGAGGGAAAGTGTGTGTGACTTTTCACAGCATATTTTTAATGATGGACAGTGCAAGGCCGTGTGTCAAGAACACGAAGAATTCAAGTGCTGAAGTTCCGAAGCAACGACCACATACAATGTTACTTTGTGGTACAGATGTGTGCTCTTCTTTCAGCTTGGTCCAACTAGAAGATGGGAGTCTCAAAGGCATGACAAGAGGGTAAACGTATCACATAGATAAGTGAGATTACCTTGTGGTGAAATATGTGCTGCTTTCTTTTCGTTCGGAGGAAAATTATTTTCTGACCTGGCCATTAGAAGATATTTTGATGAGCTGACGTCCTCGAGGACTGGAATTACAGTGTTGTGAAGAAAGCTGAATTCTAAAATAAACTGACACCGATGCAGTGTGTTGTGACGCAAGAAACAAGCTGCTGAAAAGAAAGGTTACAAGTCGTTCTGTGTTGTGTGATTTTGTTCACCACCTCAGACTCGTGTCAGGAGTCCACAGTTTCGCTGAAGGAATAACATAGTGATGACTTCAGTTATGGATACAGTCCAAAGGTCGACCCAATTATGCTGTGTTGTGATTCACATATACATGTCCAGTTTTTATTTCATTCATCATGTGGAAAAGAAGGATCCAGCTAGTGGTGTTTGGGACAAAGACACCGTTTTCCAAGCCAAGAATGTGTGGAGAAGGTTGCACGAGTAGACGATAATTAGAAGAAGGTTGCAGGAGTCGAGCACAATTAGACGAAGGTTGTAGGAATCGACGACAGTTAGACGATGATGACGACGATGGCTGTGATCCTGATCCTGTGGAATGGAACGTCTCGGACGACAGGTGCAAAGACCCGGACGTTTCAGGTGTTGGCGAAGTTCTTTCGGGGGTAAATTTTACGTTACTTAGCTAGTTCTCGTTTTCTTGGTGATGCCACACTAGCGTCGTCATCAGCGTCTCTGTCACCATCGTTGTAAACATCATCGTTGTCGTAAATGTGAAATACTGACATGGTCGTACTTTAAGTTAATCACGCTTCCTTCCTCAAAATCAAAATAATGGCATTCCATGTAAAGTCGTCTACAAACTGGCGATGGCGATGGCAAAATACAGTTGATTAACCTTGCTGTTGCGTCGTGAGCTCAACCTACATAAAAAAAACATAATGGGTTTTTTAAAGTTGTAAAACATCCTGCTAAAAAGAATTATAGATAAAATAGTTATCACCCATTCCAACCCCTTATATGCTTTTTCCTCCAAGAGAAAACTGATTAGTTCAACAAGATGCTAGTACCTCTACACACACACACACACACACACACACACACACACACACACACACACATATATATATATATATATATATATATATATATATATAGTTCACACTCTCTTCGTGTCCTGGGCACCGCTCCTTGCAGAAAGCACTGAGGTAAATACCAAGACCAGTAAAATACAAAAATATCCACAACACTAGGCTCTTCATGTCTTAAAACTTGTATTCTTAAAAAGCAGTAAATTTTTTCGCTGTAAAACTTCTTCAGGCAAGGGTACAGAACTGAAAGCAAAACTAAGCAGGTAAAAACATGCTGCATGCAAAACAATTACAGAATTCCACTCGCACTCCACACACTGCCACTCCCTCCCTGCACACCATCATCACTCCCATTACATTTTAGGGGGTTGGGGGCAGCTGGAGTGTGAGTTGTGTAATTTTTTTGTAACTGCCCGAAGAAGCTGTGTTTACAGCGAGACATGAAGAGACTACTGTTGTTGATATATATATATATACCTTAACGAAATGGTCACCTTGGAAATATGCCATGTTATTTCAATGTGAATATTGTAAAAGATAGTCAGAAGTACTTCAGTTAAAATGGGTTGCTTTAAAAATGACATGAGAACGTTTTCAAGTTCCGTTCCACCCGCACCCCACCCCACCCCATTTCCTGCACGTTGGCCCCCTCCCCTTCACCCAACACCACCGTCTCTTCCTCTTTCACCCTTCCCCACACTCACCAACGCCCTTCCTCACACCAGCCATTATCGTCATCGAGAGGAGAGAGAGAACTTCGTGTTTGTGTGTGTGTGTGTGTGTCAGTGTGCGCATATGAAAGTGTGAGTAACCGTGGACTTCGTGTTTGCGTGCATGTGTTCATCTGTGTGTGTATGTTTTTTTGTGTATGTGTTTTTGTGCGGGCGGAAACGCGAGTGTGTACATGCGCGCGCGCGCGCGCGCGTGTGTGTGTGTGTGTGTGTGTGAAACTGTATATTACGTTTTGTGGTATTTGCTGCCAATGTCTTGCAATTCGAAATTTGTGATGAATTTGTTCTACCGTTTAACAGTTAGAGATGACGGTGATAATTGGTTGGGTTTTGTTTGTTTGTTGTTTCTGTTGCTATAATATGGTTAGTGTGTCTAAGTTTAACTGAAGACCAATTCAAAACTGGCCTTAGAAAACTGATATGTATGTTGCTCAGACCTGTATCTCACGCACGCGCACGCGAGCACACAGACACACACACACACACACACGTACATACGTACGTATTTATCATCATGCTCTCATTCATCTCTCTCTATCTCTGTCTCTCTACTTCTCTCCCTCCCTCCTCTCCCTTCCTCCCCTCTCTCTCTCCCTCGGCCTAGGCCTAAAGTGAATAAACCATCTGAATATCTCTCTCTCTCTCTCTCTCTCTCTCTCTCTCTCTCTCTATCTATCTATCTATCTATATATCTATCTATCTCCCTCCCTCACTCCCTCTCTCCATCTCTGTCCCTGTCGTTCATGTATGCATGTGTATTTGTATGATGTATGTATCTATGCACGCTTGTATTTTTGCACAGTTAGATTGTTAAATCATTGCTCGTCGTTTCTCATAAAGAGGACTCTCCTTAGGGGGCACTCGCATCGGTAAGTTTGTCCGTGTAATCTCAGCAAAAAGCTTAATTATACCTGTGAATTATGTTCATTAGCACAGCGGTTGAGTCCTGCACAGGAGATAGTGATTGCACATGTCAGGTTGGTGATTTGCATTTGTTTGTATTTGTATTTCTTTTTATCACAACAGATTTCTCTGTGTGAAATTCGGGCTGCTCTCCCCAGGGAGAGCGCGTCGCTACACTACAGCGCCACCCATTTGTTTGTATTTTTTCCTGCATGCAGTTTTACTTGTTTTTCCTATCGATGTGGATTTTTCTACAGAATTTTGCCAGGAACAACCCTTTTGTTGCCGTGGGTTCTTTTACGTACGCTAAGTGCATGCTGCACACGGGACCTCGGTTTATCGTCTCATCCGAATTACTAGCGTCCAGGCCACCACTCAAGGTCTAGTGGAGGGGGAGAAAATATCGGTGGCTGAACCGTGATTCGAACAAGCGCGCTCAGATTCTCTCGTTTCCTAGGCGGACGCGTTACCTCTAGGCCATCACTCCAATGAAGATTTGAAGATCAGTTAAACATTTATGCATCCGGCTGTAATCGTGGTGTTATTGGTCGATCAGGTTTGGATGAGAAAAGTGTCGGACAATGTAATGCTATGGGTTTTAATCCCGCCGTGTGTCTTTTTCGCTTTGTTAGGGGGCGGGTTTTTATTTTGTTACTGATAACAGTATTTCATATTTTCGTAATTCAAGTTGGATAAGTAAGTAGACGTGTCATTACGTGAGAAAATCTGAACTTTTTTTTTTTTTAATGTAATAGCATATCCTTCTGATGTTTTGAGAAGATTTTGTTAGTTTCATTGCTAAAACGAATAATGATAAGTGTATGATTCAGAATACAGAGAATCGAAAGAGGAGAGTCCATGTGCAAGTTTTAATATAATGAATGAATTTGTTTGTTAATTGTTTCATCTGTGATCATTAAATATCATATTGAAATCAGAGTTTTGACTGTGTGTATTGTGTGTGTGTGTGTGTGTCTAAATTTGTCTGGTTTCTCCCCCTTCATCCCCCCCTTTCCCTCTGCCTGTGTGTGACTGTATGTTTGTCTCTGTGTATGTGTGTATGTGCGTGTATCTGTCTTGTGTGTGTGTGTGTGTGTGTGTGTTTATGCTTGTGCGTGTCTGTGTACGTGTGCGTGCATGCTTGTATCTGTGACGTTTTATGTGTGTCTGCCCGAGCATGTGCGCATGTGTCTGTGTGCATTTATGTGCGCACGTATCCGCCTATATTCGTGCGTACTACCACATAGAATATTCATGTGCATGTTTATATATGTGTTTAATTGTATGCTTCTGCGTATGTCTGTTTCCCGTTTTTATATACATGCGGCCGTCTGTGTTTCTGCACACACACACACACACACACACACACACACACACACACACACACACACACACAAAAATAAGTTTGGCCTGAGAATTCGCAGTCAAACACGCTGTGTGCGTGTAGAAAGAGAAGGGCGGGAAAAAACTTTTCTTTCAAACATGTTTTGGGAGGGGAGAGGGGCATTAGAATGGGTTTCCTACCTCCTACTTTGACTTACAAATGGTATGAACTCCAATCATCACCGATACGCCCTACGTTTCTCTGCATTAGTCGTTCAGCCAGTACATGTAGCTAATTGAAGCGCTGCTTGTTCCTACGCTTGGAAATAATGCAAGATGAATAGGTCTGACTGCGCTACAAAATGGCGGACAGTTGAACATGGAAGAACAGTGGTCAAACGATATTCATGTCGTCTGAAAAAAAGGAGACAAAAAATGATAATTATGTACTCTTCATTGTTCATCTCTGGTAGTTGTAAGTATCCATTAATGTTGCAAGCACGCGTCCTTCAGAATGTTATCATCCAAGTGAGCGTGGAAGACCAGGGATGACATTGCACAGAACAACTGAAAACGTACTGAAGGAGAATGGAAGTCCCTATCTGGCAAACCTAGATAAGATTTATTGATATGGATACTTATACAGCCCATATCTTCAATCAGAGACCAAGCTCTAAGCGTTTTACATACGCAGAGTTATTTGTACAACAGACTGTCTACCTTGGTACAGCATACTTACGCTTACCATTCGGCGCTCATCACTCGTTTCCTGTAATCTCATTCAATCAGGTTTTCAGTCTCTCTCTCTCTCTCTCTCTCTCTCTCTCTCTCTCTCTCACACACACACACACACACACACACACACACACACACACACACTGACATTTATCGTGTACGACCGTTTTGGTTATTTACCCCGCCAGGTAGCCAACTATACTCAGTTTTCGAACAGGGGTTGTGCATGCTGAGTATTTTCTTGTTTCCATAACCCACCAAACGCTGACATGGATTTCAATATCTTTAAGGTGAGTATTCGATCTTCTGCATGCGTACACACACGAAGGGGGTTCAGGGACAAGCAGGTCTGCACATATGTTGAAGTGGGAGCGGAAAAATCTCCACCCTCAACACACCTGCCAGGAGCCAGTTGCACTGCTCGGACGGAAGTACCGTACTTGTATTTGTATTTCTTTTTATCACAACAGATTTCTCTGTGTGAAATTCGGGCTGCTCTCCCCAGGGAGAGCGCGTCGCCATACTACAGCGCCACCCATTTTTTTGTATTTTTTCCTGTGTGCAGTTTTATTTGTTTTTCCTATCGAAGTGGATTTTTCTACAGAATTTTGCCAGGAACAACCCTTTTGTTGCCGTGGGTTCTTTTACGTGCTCTAAGTGCATGCTGCACACGGGACCTCGGTTTATCGTCTCATCCGAATGACTAGCGTCCAGACCACCACTCAAGGTCTAGTGGAGGGGGAGAAAATTTCGGGGGCTGTGCCGTGATTCGAACCAGCGCGCTCAGATTCTCTCGCTTCCTAGGCGGACGCGTTACCTCTAGGCCATCACTCCACACAGTCTCTATGGTCGTAACCCGCTGTGTGTAGTATGGAACTGACCAATGGCGTAGTTCGTTCAACGTAGGCATTTAGTCACGTGTAACTGTCAAAAAGTCAGAACCAAGCAATGCAGCTAGCACCACTGGTGCGACGGGGATCAGGAAACAAGGGCGAGAATCCAGCGCTCTGAGCTGACCACAACACCCGCTCAGCACAAGACAGGCAGCAGTGGAGATCTCCAGCGGTGTGGCCTCATGTGTCACAGGGCACGAAAGAGGATCAAGTTCAGATATAAATTGTTACAAGCAAAAGGATTGTCTAAATGGACGGGCACTGCATTGTATTGTATTGTGTTGTATTTTTGTCACAACGTACTGGCCTGTGTGAAATCCAGGCTGCTGTCCCTGGCCGAGAGTGCGTCGCCTCAGTGCTGCGCCACTTTTTTTTTTTTTTAAGTGTGTTCAGCTCTGTGTGTGTGTGTGTGTGTGTGGTGTTGTTGTTGTTGTTGTTCAGCTGCTGCTGTTGTTGTTGATGTTGCTGCTGCTGCTGTTGTTTGTTTATTAATCAAAGTAGATTTTTCAGTTTGCCAGGGACAACCCTTTTCTTATCGTGGGTTCTTTTACATGCGCTTAGTAGGCTGCAACATAAGCAGTAATATATAGATATATATATAACACTGCGTGCTGTATGCTACTGAAAGACCCCTCTTTCCTCACAGTTCACCTCTTGGGTTTTCGTGACATCTGATTTTTAGTCTACACAACCGCCCCGACGAATTATCGACATATCGAAAACACCACGTCGCCTATGGCCAATGTCGCTCTCCAACACGGAGTGCACGGCCCAGCCGTTGCCCTATCCCTCAGCCCCCTCCCCTTCATCTCCTCCCACCACTTACCCTTCCCTCACGCTTCCGCCTTCTCCTCCTCCACACCACCACATCCAGAAAAGAAAACGTCAGCAGGGCTGGGTTTTCTTGGACGTTCTTAGCAGCTCTAAGTTTGCTTTGCGTTAAGAACATTCCCAAGTCCGTGGAATCAGCATACAGACTTGGGAACGTTCAAAACGAAAAGTAAACACAGTATACCCACTTCTGAAATCGCTAAACTTACCCGGACCAGATGCGCCGATTTTCTACGTCAGACACAAGCTTAAAGTCAATTCTAGAAGCAAAACTTAGCATCTGTCAAGATATATACATGTGTGGACTTCTTTTGATTTGCCTGTTGCCATGCTAACATGAAACATTTTCTTATCAGCATAAACTTGCGCGTGTGGCGACATGCCAACATGTCATGTGACAACTCTGACCCATTGTAAATATGCATATGACCTCGGAAAAGGCTTCACTCTGAATCTCAGCAGCAAATGGGCCCAATGTTGGTGGCTGGATAATAATCAGAACACAAGGTGAACAAGCTGTGTTCCATCAACTTCCTATCTCCCTGTCACACACACACACACACGGAGCTGACACAATCCCTTTCAACGGTATGATTGAAAAGGACCGTTCAAACCGTACGGTTGGACCCGTCCGTGTGAAACGAGCAGACTGCCACGTGTAATGATGTGACCGAAAATACTGATGGATTGAAAATAAAGTGTGTGTGTGTGTGTGTGTGTGTGCGTGCGTGCGTGCGTGCGTGCGTGTGTGAGCGTGTTCGATTCAAAGATTTAGAATTCAAAGAAATTTTATCCTTAATTGGCCGCTGTGTGTGGCGTGGATGAGCTACAACGAAATGTCCTATCTTAGAATCCTTAATTCTTGGACCTGTTTAAACGAAAAATTTCGTGTTAGCAATGAAGGCATTACTATATATGAGAAATGGCATGTCGCGTACAATCGACCCTTCTAACGATGAATGTGGCAAAATACGACGCGAACTATCCCACAATATGAACCCGAACCGACACTTGTCTCAAACCGCCATGTTTTTTGTTCACCTTTATCATGGTTTGCTGGGCCAAAAACGGAGAGCAAGATGATATGGCAACTGAATAATCAGTCCTCAAAACAGCGTCGAAAACCACCGAAAAATGGACTAAAATAGGCCTATGTAGGCTATTAATGGTACTTAATGATGTTTTTGACTTTTTGCATTCATTATCAGTTGTTTCGCTTGTCAGTTTAACGACTTCTCTTTTACGAAGTCCTTTAACTCTTTCCATACGAACGGCGAAAGAGACGACGTTAACAGCGTTTCACCCCAATTACCATCATCAAAATATTGCAAGCGGAAGGCTCTTATACTGAAGACGTGGATGTTGACAAACAATACCATAATTCTGACGACGGAAGCTAAAGGTTGGGTCATTCAGACACCCACTGGACATCCGAGGGGTCTGTGTAGAGGAGAAGAGAGGACTGGCCGTACTGAGTGAATTAAGTAATTTCCTGTAATTGTATTTAGATATTTTTTTCAAACTTCACCCTCATTTTCCCAGTTTCTCCCAACTCTCCATTCATTCACATCTCCCATGCCTTCTATCCGATAATACTCAAATGTATATATAAATACTTCAACAAAATGTCTTCAATCACCGATATGTGTGACGGGACATTAAACAAAATTCCTCCTGGTACTTAATGTCGTTTCAACTATGCACGAAAATTTCGCTGGTAAAACAGGTTCCCTGAATTTTGGACGCTAAAACAGGACTTTACCCAACGTTGATATTTATCAGCGTTGAATCACAGTTTCAGACCAGCAATGCTCAAACGAAACATGCATGAAAACACACACCGACTGTCGTAGCTGCAAACTGTTCGCGTCATGATGTAGGAATGACGTAGCTTGCTGTACAAAATTGCGTCATCGTCGAGACTTTAATGAAACATCGGATCGAACTGAATCTTGGTAAGCAAGTGGCCACTGCCTCTCAACGAACGTCATACTGCACGTCACCGTCTCGCGCCTGTGCTCAATTTCTCTGTCAGGTGAGTGAGAATTTAGGTAGGACTGGTGCTTTGAGTGTATGTTTTTCTACAGATTGTCTCAGTCTGCCTCTGTGTGTGTGTGTGAGTGTGTGTGTGTCTGTATGTGTGTGTGTGGGTGTGTGTGTTGTCTCTGTGTGTGTGTGTGTGTGTGAGAGAGAGAGAGAGAATAGATGAACATATGTGTGCTACTGCTGGAAAAAGAGTACATTCCCCTGCACGTGCACACACACAGGCATACACACACGCGCGCGCACATACACGCACACACACACACGCATGCACACACGCACGCTCGCATGCAGGCACACATACATCCAATCCACCACCCTCTGTGTGTGTGTGTGTGTCTGTGTGTGTGTGCAACCCTACTGCCATTTATGTAACCAGAAAAGAAAAAAGAAAAAAAGAACAACAGTCAGAAAGAAAGACATAGAGAAAAAAAAAAATCTTGTCCAATTTTTCTCGACTTATCCCTTAGTTACGACTGTGACCTCAAGAGAGCTGTACCAATCGATAAGCGGGCGGCTTTGAACAGCATATGCTCACGTCATGGCCAAAGGGGAGGGAGGAGGAG
>NC_134902.1:15428863-15431363 GCF_041734735.1 Babylonia areolata | reverse complement strand
CGTCAGTGTTTCCTTGCCCCGCCTGGGGCATCAGCCGCCAGCTACGAACTCTCCAGCCATCCCGTCCCCGTGCCAGTCTTCTCCAGCTGTCCCCATGGGTCCCCCGTGGAGTGATGGCCTGGAGGTGGCACGTCCGCCTGGGAAGCGAGAGAATCTGAGCGCGCTGGTTTGAATCACGGCTCAGCCGCCGATATTATCTCCCCCTCCACTAGACCTTGAGTGGTGGATGAGACGATAAACCGAGGTCCCGTGTGCAGCATGCACTTAGCGCACGTAAAAGAACCCACGGCAACAAAAGGGTTGTTCCTGGCAACATTTTCTAGAAAAATCCACTCCGATAGGAAAAACAAATAAAACTGTACGCAGGGGAAAAAAAGGGGGGGGGGGGGGCGCTGTAGTGTAGCGACCCGCTCTCCCTGGGGAGAGCAGTCCGAATTTCACACAGAGAAATGTGTTATGATAAAAAGAGAAACACAAATACATGTGCAGCCTGTCCTCTTGATTTGATTTGACATGGATACTTATATACCGCCTTTCCCTCGGTCGGAGACCAAGCTCTAAGCGCTTTACAAACTCGGGGTCACTTGCACAACAGGCTGTCTATACCTGGGTAGAGCCTACTGATGGCTGCCATTGGGCGCTCATCATTCGTTTCCTGTCTCATTCAATCAGACTTCATGCACGCACACATAGTTACACACTCGGACAAACATGTAACATTTTACGTGTATGACCGTTTTGTTTATATACCCTGCCATCTAGGCAGCCATACTTCGTTTTCGAACGGGGGTGTGCATGCTGATTATTTTCTTGTTTCCATAACCCACTGAACGCTGACATGGATCACGGGATCTTTAACGTGGCGTATACACACGAAGGGGGTTCAGGCACATGCAGGTCTGCACATATGATGACCTGGGAGATCGAAAAAATCCCCCCCCCCCCCGCCCCGCCCCCCTTTACCCACCAGGCTCCGTTACCAAGATTCGAACCCGTGACCCTCAGATTAAGAGTCCAACGCTTTAGTTTCGGTTTCAGTTTCAGTAGCTCAAGGAGGCGTCACTGCGTTCGGACAAATCCATATACGCTACACCACACCTGCCAAGCAGATGCCTGACCAGCAGCGTAATCCAACGCGTAGTCAGGCCTTGAGAAAAAAAAAAGATAAATACATTAAAAAAAAAAAAAGAACTACTACTAATAATAATAATATGTATAAGGCGCAAAAACTTGATGAAGTCGACTATAAGCGTACAAAAAAAATTAAAATAAATAAATAAATAAATAAAATGAATAAATAAATAAATAAACATAAATAAATAAATAGCTAAATGATAATAATATAATTAAAAATTAATAAATAAATAAATAATATTGCGCCCGTCACACGTCTGTTTCCATGTCTCGGCGCAACGCATTTCTTGGATATTTCTCTCTTGTCCTTTCCCCTTGCGGGTTCTAGGCGAGGGATTCCCTGGCAGTGCTGGATGAAGGTTTGCGGAGCGTCTGGCCGATCCATCTCCAGCGTCTCGTGGAGGATCTCTTTTTTTTACGGGCTGTTTCCCTTGGCTACTCATCACTGATTTTCTCTGGCCAGCGAATCCGAAGAGTCCTCCTCCTTCTTCTTCTTCTGTGTGATCGTGCTTGCAAAAGAATAGTATGTGCGTGTGTGTGTTTGTGTGTGTTTGAGTGTGTGGGCGTGAATGTGTACGTATGTCTTTGTTTGCTTGTTTTATAATGTGTGTGTGTGTGTGTGTGTGTGTGTGTGTGTGTGTGTGTGTGTGTGTGTGTACGTACATGATAATGTACCAGTTGTTCTTTTCATTGCTTTGTTGCTTTTAATAGACTATTCCAGTCACTTTTCTTGTTCGTCGTTCTTATCATTTTATTTCATTTTATTTCTTTATTTCTATGTTTTGTGTCGTTCTTTATTTTTATTTTTTGTGTCGTTAAATGGGCAGATTTGTAAAAAGGCCTTCACTGCGCCTAATTCCTTACCCATTAAAGATTCAATCAATCAGTCAATCAATCTTCTTCTTCTTCTTTATCGTTCGTGGGCTGCGACTCATAATTACACGTGTACGAGTGGGCTTGTACGTACAGGTCAGTTTTAACCTCGCCATATAGGCAGCCACAGTCCGTTTTCGGAGGTCGAAGAATCCTTCCGAGGCAGGTACTGAATTGCCTACATCCAACAATATCAGTGCGTTTCGCATATTCCATGGTGAAAGATGCACGTTCATGACACCATGGAGAAAAATAAAGGATCAGCTCACGTTGTTTGTAGCCTAGCCGACCGCAAAGGACCCATTTCAGGGCTAATTTAAAATAATATTTAAAAAAAAGGATGAAGTAAATAGTTTCTCATTCATGAAATCGTGTGTGGCGATATATTTTCGCAGTTAATTTCGGTACAGAGTTTTGTTTGGTACAAGAAAAACCAGATGAGTTCATTTTCATGTTGTACATGATTGTCTGCGGGGTTGGTGATTTTTTGTGT
>NC_134902.1:15416363-15423863 GCF_041734735.1 Babylonia areolata | reverse complement strand
CAGGCTTCACCAAGCAAAAACAGCAACAACAAAAAAAAGTTCAGGAAAGACAGACAGTGACATACAGACACAGAAAGACCAGAGAGGTGTGTGGGGGTGGAGTGGGGGGGGGGGGTTGGAGGGGTAGAAACTGACACAATGCTGTCTGTCAGAAAGAGGTGATGGAGGTGTGGGGGGGGAGGGGGGGGAGTAGGGGGGTTGGAGGGGAAGAAACTGACACGATGCTGTCTGTCAGAAAGCAGTGAAGGAGGTGTGTGTGGGGAGGGGGGTGGAGTGGGGGGTTGGGGATGAGGGTAGAAACTGACACGATGCTGTCTGTCAGAAAGCAGTGAAGGAGGTGGGGGTGGGAGGGTGGAGTGGGGGGTTGGGGATGAGGGTAGAAACTGACACGATGCTGTCTGTCAGAAAGCAGTGAAGGGGGTGGGGGGTGGAGTGGGGGGTTGGGGATGAGGGTAGAAACTGACACGATGCTGTCTGTCAGAAAGAGGTGATGGAGGTGGGGGGTGGAGTGGGGGGTTGGGGGTGAGGGTAGAAACTGACACGATGCTGTCTGTCAGAAAGCAGTGAAGGAGGTGGGGGGGTGGAGTGGGGGGTTGGGGATGAGGGTAGAAACTGACACGATGCTGTCTGTCAGAAAGAGGTGATGGAGGTGGGGGGGTGGAGTGGGGGGTTGGGGGTGAGGGTAGAAACTGACACGATGCTGTCTGTCAGAAAGAGGTGATGGAGGTGGGGGGGTGGAGTGGGGGCTTGGGGATGAGGGTAGAAACTGACACGATGCTGTCTGTCAGAAAGATGTGATGGAGGTGTGTGTGGGTGGGGTGGAGTGTGGGTTGGAGGGGTAGAAACTGACACGATGCTGTCTGTCAGAAAGATGTGATGGAAAGAAGAGGATGATGGGGGATGAGTGGGGGGTGGGGGGGGGGGGGAAGGGGCAACAACACACAGGACAAAAGACAGGCAGAATGTACTGATGCTGACACGGTGTCGATAAGACACAGAGACAGAGTGGGAGGAAAAAATTGGCAAGCCACACAACACAGACAGACAGACAGACAGACAAGATGAGACAGAGAAAGGGAACAGAGGACAACAGAAAGAAAGGGGGACAACAGACAGAACACAGGCAGACAGAATGTGTTGATGTTACCAGTGTCGGTAAGACAAAGGGACAGAGACAGAGTGGGGGGGGGGGGTTACTGGGCAAACACAGACAGACGAGATGAGACAGAGAAAGGGAACAGAGGACAACAGAAAGAAAGGGCACAGACAGACAGAATGTGTTGATGTTACCAGTGTCGTTAAGACAGAGACAGAGTAGGGGGGAGGGGTGGTACTGGGCAACTGACACAACACAGACAGACAGACTAGATGAATAAGAGATCAGAGGACAACAACAAAAAAACCTGGACAACAGACAGGACAGATGCAGACAGTATGTGTTGATGCTACCAGTGTCGTTGGGACACGGTAGCAATATGACTGACAACTGACACATCACATAAAGACAGACAGACAAGATGAGACAGAGAAAGGGAACAGAGGACAACAGAAAGAAAGGGGGGCAACAGACAGAACACAGACAGAATGTGTTGATGTTACCAGTGTCGGTAAGACAGAGACAGAGTGGGGAGGGGGGGGGGAGGGTGGTACTGGGCAACTGACACAACACAGACAGACAGACTAGATGAATAAGAGATCAGAGGACAACAACAAAAAAACCTGGACAACAGACAGGACAGATGCAGACAGTATGTGTTGATGCTACCAGTGTCGTTGGGACACGGTAGCAGTATGACTGACAACTGACACATCACATAAAGACAGACAGACAAGATGAGACAGAGAAAGTGAACAGAGGACAACAGAAAGAAAGGGGGACAACAGACAGGACAGAGGCAGACAGAATGTGTTGATGTTACCAGTGTCGGTAAGACAGAGGGACAGAGACAGAGTGGGGGGGGGGGGAGGGGTTTTACTGGGCAAACACAGACAGACGAGATGAGACAGAGAAAGGGAACAGAGGACAACAGAAAGAAAGGGCACAGACAGACAGAATGTGTTGATGTTACCAGTGTCGTTAAGACAGAGACAGTAGGGGGGAGGGGTGGTACTGGGCAACTGACACAACACAGACAGACTAGATGAATAAGAGATCAGAGGACAACAACAAAAAACCTGGACAACAGACAGGACAGATGCAGACAGTATGTGTTGATGCTACCAGTGTCGTTGGGACACGGTAGCAGTACGACTGACAACTGACACCTCACATAAAGACAGACAGACAAGATGAGACAGAGAAAGGGAACAACAGAGGACAACAGAAAGAAAGGATGACAACAGACAGGACAGAGGCAGACAGAATATGTTGATGTTACCAGTGTCGGTAAGACAGAGGCACAGAGACAGCATAGGGGGGTGGGGAGGGAGGGTGAGGGGTGTTACTGGGCAACTGACACAACACAGACAGACAGACAAGATGAGAAAGAGAAAGGTACCAGCGGACAACAACCACAAAAAAAAAATTGACAACAGACAGGACAGAGGCAGACAGAATGTGTTGATGTTACCAGTGTCTTTGGGACAGGGTAGCAGTACGACTGACAACTGACACATCACAGACAGAGAGAAAGAGACAAGAGGAAGAGAACAGGAGAATGCAAAAGGGCAACAACACACAGGACAAAAGACAGGCAGAATGTGTTGATGCTGACACGGTGCCGGTAAGACACAGATACACAGTGGAAGGAAAAGTAGGCAACTGACGCAACACAGACAGACAAGACGAGACGCTTGAAAAAGACCACAGGACAGCAACAACAAACAAACAAAGGACAACAGACCGAACAGAGGCAGACAGAAAATGTTGATGTTGCCAGTGTCTCTTGAGACACAGTGGAAGGAAAGATGGACAAGTGACGCAAGACAGACACTGAGAGAATGAGACACAAGAAAGAGACCAGTCACACACACACACACACACACACACACACACACACACACACACACACAAGAAAGTGGACAACAGACAGGACACAGAGAGAGGGGGGGGGGTGAAGAGAGGAGGAGGAAGGAGGAAGCGTGTGGAACGAAGTTGCAGAGGAAGGCAGGGCAAGGAAGTCGACACGTGGTAAATCAACTTGGGCTTTATTCAATTCCATTACCACCACTACCACCACCACCCTCGCCCCGCCCCCCCTCCCGGACCCCCCGCCTCCTCCGTCTCTGCTGTACAGTCAGGGTAAAGGAGAGGGGATGGGGGGAAGAGAGAGAGAGAGACACAGAGAGGAAGGAGATGTAAGACACAACTGAAGTTGTGTGTGTGTGTGTGTGTGTGTGTGTGTGTGTGTGTGTTTCCTTTTTGTTTTGGGGGGTATTTTATTTGTTGTTGTTGTTTTTAGGGGGGTGGGGGTTGTTTTAGGGGAAGGTAGGGAGTGCGTGTGTGTGTTCAGAATGGCGTTCCCACCCTCCTGATAAAAAGAGCTGTTTAAGAAAGGTTGTTGGTCGGAGAGGGTCAGGGTTGACAGGGTTGAGGGTGACAGAGGGGGTCTTGATTCCATCACCCATTTCCGTTCCGCTCTACAGCCAGAGCAAAGGAGGGGGAGTAAACATAACAAACACAGAGAGTGCATTGGGAATAGTCTCCCTTCCCTTCTTTTACAACAACAACTAAAAAGAAGTGTTACGAGAGAGGGAAGCAGGGAGAGGTGTGTGGAGTGGGGGGTGGAGGAGGGGTAACTCGAGAAACTGTTTGTTTGTTTTTTTCTCTTGTGTGCATCTTGTGTTAGGAGTGGGTGTGCGTGCGTGACATTTCAACAACAACAACAACAACAAAAAGTCACTGATGCAGCTGGACTGTTTGTATTTTTCCTCTGAGTGTGCATCTTTGTCAGGGGAGGGTGTGCGTGTGTGACATTACAACAAAATCAACGCTCCTGCCAGTACTGTGTATCTCCATTGGCTCCCTGTCTCACACAGAATAAAGTACAAGATCAGTACTCTATTTTATAAACGTATATACAAATCTGCCCCTTCCTATGTCTGTGGCTGCCTTCACCTGCACACTCCATCTCGCTCTCTACGATCGGCTTCGGATCCACTCTGTTTACGCACAACCAGATTCCAACACTCCACTGTTGGCCGCCGTTCTTTTCTGTCTCTGGACCTTGCAATTGGAATGAACTTCCTCTTTCGCTTCGTCAGGTCTCCACACTCAGCTCTTTCAAGTCTGGCGGCCGTAAAACCCACCTCTTCCCGAAATAGCCTGCCTTCCCCGCCTCTTCCTTGTCTTCAGCTTCTTCTTCAGTTTTAGTGTTTCGCATGTGTGTAAATGACTGGTGCGAAAGCGCTTTGATTTGTCTCTGCACAAGATTCAGCGCTATGTAGATATCATTATCATCATTATTTATCTACCGCGCTATGTAGATATCATTATCATTATTATCATCATCATTATTTATCTACCACGCTGTGTAGATATCATTATCATTATCATCATTATTTATCTACCTCGCTATGTTGATACCATTATCATTATTATCATCATCATTATTTATCTACCACGCTGTGTAGATATCATTATCATTATCATCATTATTTATCTACCGTGCTATGTAGATATCATTATCATTATCATTTTCATCATCATTTACCTACCGCGCTATGTAGATATCATTATCATTATTATTTTCATCATTATCTATCTACCGCGCTATGTAGATATCATTATCATTATCATTATTATTTATCTACCGCGCTATTTAGATATCATTATCATCATTATTTATCTACCGTGTTATCATGCGTTAGATATCATTATCATTATTAGCATCATTCTTTATCTGCCGCGCTATGTAGAAATCAATATCATTATCATCATTATTTATCTACCGCGCTATGTCGATATATTATCATTATCTTCATTGTTTATCAACCGCGCTATGTAGACATCATTATCATTATCATCATCATTTATCTACCGCGCTATGTGGATATCATTATTATTATCATCATCATTTATCTACCGCGCTATGTCGATATCATTATCATCATTATTTATCTACCGCTCATTATCATCATATAGATATCATTATCATTATCATCATTATTTATCTACGTCCAGCGCTTGGCACTGTGGTTTCGCAACTCAAAAAAAAAAAAGAAGAAAAAGAAAAAGTATGACAGTAAAAACCGTTGTAGCGGTAGCATCAACAACAGCGGCAGCAGTAAAGGTAGCAGCAGCAATAACAGTTGTAGTAGTAGGAGGAGGAGTAGTAGCAGCAGCAACAGTGGTAGTGAGCAGCAGCAGCATCAGTAGTGGTAGTTGAAATACAGACACACACACACACACACAGACACACACACACACACACACACACACACACACACACACACACACAGATGCTGGGGGTTGAGAGGAGAGGGGGGTAAATGGATGCCTGACGTGAATGACACAGAACGGTAGCGATACAGAAACAGAGGAGAGACACAGACAGACGGACAGGGAGAGACTGAGAGACAAACAGAGGTGGGAGAGGGGAGTGGGAGGGGGGATTGGGCTACTGACACAACACAGAAGTAAAGAAAGAGACAAGACAGACAGACAGACAGACAGACAGGGACAGCGGAGGAGAAACTGGGTCACTGACCAGTTGCGGAGGCAGGCGGCAAGGGAAGCAAATCGATACGCGGTAATTAACTTGGGCTTTAACTCCATTACCTGTCTCCCCTCCCCTCTGCCGTACAGCCAGGGCAAAGAAAGGGGGGGGGGGAGAAAGAAGAAGATGTAAAACACACAGAGAGTGTTTACTCTGAGAATGGCGTTCCTTCCCTTCTGTTGAAATATCTTCTTTCTTTCTTTTTTTTTAAGCAAGAGAGGGAGACAGGACTGAAGAAAATGCTTGGTTATTTCTTGGCCTTTGTGTGCATCTGTGGATGGAACTGAAAGGTTGGTCTAAGAACTGTGTCTGCAGTGATGAGCAGGAACATGCACACACACACACACACACACACACACACACACACACACACACACACACACACACATACACACACGCACACATACACACATAAACAAACACACACACACACACACACACACACACACACACACACACACACACACACACACACTTTCGCAGAATCCCACCACCCTTACCCCATCATCAGCCCTCTTCTGCGTCCCCTTCCTGTGTCGCTATCAAGTCAATTTGATGTGGTGCGCATTAGTTATCTCTCTTACACCAGTTGACCACGTTTCTCCATGACTGAAAAGAGTTGATGGGAATAAACTCCTTGCCATAGTCATTACCCTCCCTCGGTGACCAGACCAGCTAATTAAGGGGGAAGTAACACTGCACAATGTGGCAAAATTTACCACAGTAACGTCCCAAATCGTCCAGGATGCCCACCCGTCTCCCCACTCTGTTTTGGTCCCCAAACAACTTTATTCCCAAATCTGCCCTGAAGCGTACCCCCTTGTGCGCATACAAACGTTTCTGTTTTTATATCTTTATACATTCCGCGCAAACTTTGACATGTGTGTGCCTTATTATGTATCTCTTGGCATGTTTTCACTTCTGACCACTTCTGAGTGGCCGTTGCTGACCACTGACTGCTGACCATTACTCATAAGTGTCCAGACTGCATTATTTTGTCACATATGTGCATTTTCATGATGTATTGGCAGGTTTTGTGACCGATGACCATTGCTGATCACTGTGTTCAAATTGCATTAGTTAGTGACGGTTATGAAGTATTAGGACTTTCTGGCAGGATTTGACAATTAACTAAGCGCTGCTGACTACTACTGACCACTACTGACCACTACGTGCCCATGCTGACAGTTTCAGTTTCTCAGGAAGACGTCACTGCGTTTGGACAAACCCATATACGTGGTCAGCAGTAGTCAGCAGTGTTTAGTTAATTGTCAAATCCTGATTTTAAAAGAAGTAAATAAAAAAAGGCCTAATACTTCATAACCGTTACAAACTAATGCAATCTGAACGTAGTGATCAGCAATGGTCATTGGTCATAAGCCTGCCAATACATCATGAAAATGCACATAATCATTACTGTGACAAAATAACGCAATCTGGACACTTTTGAGAAATGGTCAGCAGTGGTCAGCAATGGCCACACAGTAGTGGTCAGTAGTGAAGACATGCCAAGAGGTCATAATAAGGCAAACGCACGTTTCAAAATATCCATGGATTGTATCAAAATATGAAATGAAAACAGAAACGTTTGTGTGCATAAGGAAGGGAGGGGGGGGGATGCTTTGGGACAGATTTTCGGATAATGTCGGTAGGGGACCCAAACAGCACGTGAGGGACGTCCCAGAATGTTCCCCGAGGGACTGTTTAGTACACTGACTAGTCCTCCGGGTGACGATTTATTGATGCATCCCCCGGGGGGAACCACGGAAAGGGGTGGGTGGGTTGGACGATTGGGGACGTTACACCACAGTTATTTGCTTTCCACTGTGACGCGTTTCGCTCA